>NC_057805.1:332046769-332056437 GCF_018294505.1 Triticum aestivum
GCGGCGCGCGAGTGGCCGAGGGCGGCGGCGCGAAGTGTCCGGCCGGCGTACGGACACGTCCGGCGCGGCGTGAGGGATTTCTCTAGGGTTCGTCTGCGTTTCGTTTTCGGTAGGGGATGCTCTTTTATAGCTAGAGGGAGCTAGGAGGCTCCAAATGAGGTGCGGTTTTCACCCACACGATCGTGATCGAACGACCTAGAGCATGGAAGAGAGTTTGGTGGGTTTTGGGCTGGTTTTGAGGGGGTTTTGCTGCAACACACAAATGGACATTGCGGATGCCCGGTTAACCGTTGGAGTACCAAACGACCTCCAAATGGAACGAAACTTGACCGGTGGTCTCCGGGTGGTATAATAAGGCCACTTGACAGCCTCGGTCCACTTCGAGAATGTTTGACACCCGCTCACGAAAGAAAACAAAAGGGGTGCACCGGAGGAGATAGGAGCGTCGGATTGCAAAACGGACAACGGGGAAATTGTTCGGATGCATGAGACGAACACGTATGCAAATGCAATGCACATGATGACATGATATGAAAGGCATGACATGAACAAAATGCAAACGACAAACAAACCCGACCACGGAGGGAATATCGTATCACATAGCCGAAAATGGCAAGAGTCGGAGTTACAAATATGGAAAGTTACATGCGGGGTGTTACAACACTCCACCACTACGAGAGGATCTCGTCCCGAGATCTAGGACTGAAAGAACTCTGGATATTCGGAACGGAGATGGTCCTCGCGTTCCCAGGTGGCTTCCCGGTCGGAATGGTGCGACCACTTCACTTTCAGGAATTTGATTGACTTGTTGCGAGTCTTGCGCTCAGTTTCTTCAAGAATAGCAACGGGGTGCTCATGATAAGACAGATCTTCTTGGAGGTCAATCTCTTCGAAGTTGATAGTGCGCTCAGGCGTCTTGAAGCACTTGCGGAGCTGTGACACGTGGAACACATCGTGAACGTTCGCGAAGTTGGAAGGAAGCTCAAGTTGATAGGCGAGGTCGCCTCTTTTGCCAATGATCTTGAAAGGACCCACGTATCTAGGGGCAAGCTTCCCTTTGATACCGAAGCGACGAGTGCCTTTCATTGGAGAGACGCGGAGGTAGACATGGTCTCCGATCTCGAAAGCCAAATCATGGTGCTTGCTATCATAGTAACTCTTTTGGCGCGATTGCGCGGCTTTGAGATTATCACAGATGACTTTACACATTTCTTCAGCTTCAGTGATTAAGTCATTGCCAAGAAGTTGGCGTTCACCAGTCTCTGACCAATTGAGAGGAGTACGACACTTTCTGCCATAGAGAATCTCGAATGGGGCCTTGCCCGAACTTGCTTGGAAGCTGTTGTTGTAGGAGAATTCAGCATATGGAAGACAATCTTCCCATTTCATGCCAAAGGAAATGACACAAGCCTTGAGCATATCTTCAAGAATTTGATTGACTCGCTCGACTTGGCCACTAGTTTGAGGATGGAAAGTTGTGCTGAAGCGAATGTTTGTGCCCATGGCCTTCTGGAAGGAGTCCCAGAACTTAGAGGTGAAGATGCTTCCACGATCTGAAGAAATCAATTGTGGAATATCGTGCAAGGAGACAATTCTGGACGTGTATAGCTCTGCCAACTGAGCTGCTGTGATGGATTCTTTGATTGGAAGGAAATGAGCCACTTTAGAAAGCTTATCGGTGACAACGAAGATAGCATCATTTCCGCGCTTGGACTTGGGAAATCCAGTCACGAAGTCCATTTCGATATGATCAAACTTCCATTCTGGGATAGCAAGAGGTTTGAGGAGACCAGCTGGTCATTGGTGTTCTGCTTTCACTCTTCGACATACATCACATTCATTCACGAATTGAGCAATTTCTCGCTTCATTCGAGTCCACCAATACGACTGCTTGAGGTCATGATACATCTTCATACTTCCAGGATGAATGGACAGGAGAGAATTGTGTGCCTCGTTCATAATGACTTTCCTTAGATCACCTTTCGGAACCACAATCCGGTCCTCGAAGAATAAAGTGTCTCTGTCATCAATGCGATAGCACTTGTATTTGGAAAGACCCTTGTCGATACCACGTTTCACTTTCTTCACCATGGCATCAAGGAGTTGTGCCTCACGAATTTGATCTTCCAAAGTAGGAGAGACTATGAGGTTGGCAAGAAAGCCTTGAGGAACAACTTGGAGATTCAGCTTGCGGAAAGCTTCACAAAGATCCGGTTGGAAAGGCTTGAGAATTAGGATGTTGCAATAAGCCTTCCTGCTTAAAGCATCTGCAATGACATTGGCCTTGCCTAGAGTATATTCAATACTCAGATTGTACTCTTGAATCATTTCGACCCATCGAGTCTGCCTGAGGTTGAGGTTGGGCTGAGTGAAGATGTACTTGAGACTCTTGTGATCGGTGAAAATGTCCACTTGTCTTCCCAACAAGAGATGCCTCCACGTTATTAATGCATGGACAACTGCCGCCAACTCAAGATCGTGAGTGGGGTAGTTCTTCTCGTTGGGCTTCAACTGACAAGAGGTATAGGCCACAATTTTCTTCTCTTGCATTAACACAGCACCGAGACCTTGAAGAGAAGCATCACAGAAAACTTCAAATGGCTTGGATTCATCAGGAGGAGTTAAGACAGGAGCTGTCACGAGTTTCTCTTTGAGAGTGTTGAAAGCAACGTCACACTCAGGAGACTAGACATATTTCACATGCTTCTGGAGGAGGTTGGAAAGAGGCTTAGCAATCTTGGAGAAATTCTCAACGAATCTTCGGCAATAGCTTGCAAGACCAAGAAAACTGCGGAGCTGCTTGACATTCTGAGGAGGTTCCCAATTCACAATTGCGGACACCTTCTCGGGGGTAACAGCGATGCCCTTGGATGAGATGATGTGACCAAGGAAAAGAACTTCATCGAGCCAAAACTCACATTTGGAGAACTTCGCATAGAACTGATACTCTCTGAGCTTGTCGAGCACCAATCGCAAATGTTTGGCATGGTCCTTCTTATTCTTGGAGAAGACCAAGATATCATCGAGATACACCAGGACGAATTCATTGGTATAGGGGTTGAAGATGAAATTCATCATCCGAGAGAAAACTGGAGGAGCATTGACAGGGCCGAAAGACACGACAGTATATTCATAAGAACCAAAGCTTGTTCTGAATGCTGCCTTAGGAATATCTTCTTCACGAATGCGAATCTGATGATAACCCATACGAAGGTCAAGCTTCGAGAATACTTTAGCACCTTTGAGTTGCTCGAATAACTCATTGATGTTGGGAAGTGGATACTTGTTCTTGATTGTCTTCTTGTTCAATGGACGGTAGTCGACACAAAGTCGGTCCGTGCCATCCTTCTTCTTGACAAAAAGAACACCACAACCCCATGGAGATGAACTCGGTCTGATCAAACCCAGACGCTCTTGTTCATCGAGCTGTTTCTTCAATTCCTTCAGCTTGTTAGGTCCAAGCTTGTATGGACGCTTGCAAACGGGTTCAGTGCCTGGCTCAAGTTCGATAACGAACTCAACTGGCCGGTGAGGAGGCATACCCGGAAGCTCTTCTGGAAAGACATCTTGATACTCACAAACGACTGGAATTTGAGAGATGGCATTCAATTCGCCCTTCTCATTGAGAGACAAAAACCGAATGGTTTCATCACGAGCGGCATAAATAATCACATCCTCAGAAGAGTGTGTCAATTGAATTTCCCTGGCAGCACAATCAAGTTGAGCCTTGTGCTTAGAAAGCTAGTCCATCCCGAGAATTAGATCAATATCCGAGTCACCAAGAACAACTGGTGAAGACAGAAATTTATAGTCGCCCATCTTGATGGAAACATCCGGAACCATGGAACTTGCATTCATGCATTTGCCCGGAGAGACAACTGCTAACGGTCTAGGCAATCCTTGGAAATGCAATTCATGCTTAGATGCAAATGGTCTTGATATGAAAGAAAGCGATGCACCAGTATCAAAAAGAAGTTTTGCAGGAATATCATTAACAGGAAGATTACCCATTATCACATCAGTTGATTCCTCCGCTTGAGCTGCATTCATCATGTTCACCTTTGCAAACTTTGGATTATGCTTGACCACTGCATTGCTGGAAGATCTGACAGGAGGAGGAGGAGGAAGACGCCTTTGGTTGAAGCACTTGTTAGCATAGTGACCTTTCTGCTGACATTTGTTGCAAGTCACCTCTGAGAGTGGACGGTGATAAGGAGCATTGGACTTTGGAGCTTGATTCTGAGACTTGTTCTGATAGCCAGAGTTGGAAGAGTTGGAAGAACCATGGCCACCTTTGTTCTTCTGCTGGTAAGGCTGACGAAACGGAGGAGGAGGAGGCAACCAGAACTTCTGTTGCTTAGCTGCCACAAGTGACGAAGAAGAAGACTGAACTGCGTCTCTGACTCTCTTCTTAGAAGCCTCCCACTTGAGCTGAGCAGCCTCTTGCTTCAATGCCATATTATAGAATTGATCAAACGAGTAGGCTCAACAAGAACGAGAGCTAACTACAGATCCTCTTTAAGGCCACCTCTGAAGTGATAGATCATGCTCTTTTCATCAGGAACGTCTTGTTTAGCAAAGCGAGCAAGTTTCTGAAACTGGATGTTGAATTGATACACAGACATGTTGCCTTGCTTGAGATTGCGGAACTCCTCACGCTTGCTCTCAACAACACTTTGTGGAATGTGGTGCGCTTTGAAATCCCGACAGAAGTCAGTCCAAGTGATCACACAACCTCCTCTGGAATCTTTGTATTGCTGATACCAATCAGCAGCTTGGTCCTTGAGCTGAAAAGAAGTGTACCTGACATAGTCCTCAGGCCTGACATTGCTACATTCAAAATGCTTGTTGATGTCCACGAGCCAATCATTGGCATCCGTGGCCTCGGCACAGTAGCTGAAAGACTTGGGCTGATTTGCGAGAAACTGGTTGAGAGTAGCGAAGTTAGGCTGATTGTTGCCTTGACCTTGATTGCCTTGATTGCCTTGCCCTTGGGTGCGTTCTTGCAAGAGTTGCAGAATCATCTGAGCATTGGCGTTGGTGGCTGCCATGATAGCTTGCCATGCCTCCGGAGGCGGAGGTGGTGGCGGAGGGTTCGCTTTACTCCCTTCATTGCGTTCCGGATTCTGACGCGTTGGCGGAGCCATCCTGAAGAGGGTGACATCCGTTAGCATCTTGATAGACAAATAGATAAGTAGAATCAACGGATAGAAATTGCAACATATAGTCTTCACAATAAACATTCGAACGAGGATGAATGAATGAATTCCACAGTAAATCATCACACTTCTGTAAGTTGAGAAGCCACTTGAAAAAGATATGGAATCAACATATGACTTCGAAGCAACTCGAATACCACAATTCAAAACAAAACAAAGTATTGGCTTGCAGAATAAGCCGGAACAAACATATGATAGAGATTTCATCCGAAGTTTTCGTGGTGGGGCCCACACGGGCTCAATCGTACAGCACCATCATGTACAAGGCTATGCACATGACATACGAAGCATCCCCGAGTCGGCATAGCCAAGGACTCTTTAAGACACTACGAGACCACTGTAAAACCAACCGTGTACAGGCGGACCACTAGACGTCGAACCATAATCTCATATCATGCGTCTGTCAGAAAGATATCCTAAGGCTACTTGAATTCCCACTTATAAACTCCCGAAACTTTCTGGTTATGCAATCTGGTGTTGGGGATACAGGGGACACAAAATATATCACCCAAACTAGTAATCCCTAGATCCAGCTGTATCCATCCGTCAACACATAACCAAGAAACCTTCGGAAATCGTTTACCTCAACCTTCGAAAAACATCCGTTATACAAGTTATGGCAATACTCCCGAACTCCCGCCCCAGTACTGGGTGGCGTCGAGGTGATCTCACCAACAACTGCATAAAAGAGATTTCGATGTCGGCGAAACTCAGGTATTCCACAACTGCAACGATAAAATTGTGACGACAACACCTCGGAGCTCAATTCCCCGGGACACTGCCACAACCCCTAAATGTCAGGACGCACCAAGAACAATGTTCTCGTCACAAAACCATCGGAACGATTCCAAGATACCCGCGTGATCCTAAATTTTTTTTTTGTGAAATTTGAGGAGAAAATAGTCCAAACTTCTACGTCAGGAGACCTCACCAGAGCGACGAAGGGACTGAGGAGTAAAAAGAATCCTACTCTCCGATATATATAATCCTAAGACTCAAAACATTTTTGTTCCAGACTCAACAACGCCAGCGATTCGATCAAGCAGGGGGCTCCTAAGTCGGGGATGCCTCTGATTACCAACTTGTAACGCCCACGATGCGGCTATATCTCCCACGTGTCGAGGCACGACTTAGAGGCATAATCGCATAGTGGTTTTGTCGCAAGAAGGGTCATCTTCACACAATCCCATGTAATGAACAAGACTGGGATAAAGAGTTGGCTTACAATCGCCACTTCACACAATACATAAATATAATTCATACATCATCCAAAATACACACATAGACCGACTACGGTCAAAAACCAGATGAAAATAAGACAACCCCAAATGCTAGATCCCCGATCGTCCCAACTGGGCTCCACTACTGATCATCAGGAAAAGACACATAGTAACGACCACGTTCCTCGTTGAACTCCCACTTGAGATCGACCCCATCATCTGCACTGGCGTCGTCGGCACCTGCAACTGTTTTGGTAGAATCTGTGAGTCACGGGGACTCAGCAATCTCACACCCGTGAGATCAAGACTATTTAAGCTTATAGGAAAGGATGGTGTAATGAGGTGGAGCTGCAGCGGCAATAAGCATATATGGTGGCTAACATACGCAAGAGAGAGCGAGAAGAGGAGCAACGGAATGGTCGTCATCTAGCAATGACCAAGAAGTGATCCTGAACTCCTGCTTACGTCATTCATAACTCAAACCGTGTTCACTTCCCGGACTCCGCCGAGAAGAGACCATCACGGCTACACACGCAGCTGATGTATTTTAATTGGGTCAAGTGACAAGTTCTCTACAACCGGACATTAACAAATTCCCATCTCCCTCATAACCGCGGGCACGGCTTTCGAAAGATAATACCCTGAAGGGGTGTCGCAACTTAGCCCATCATAAGCTCTCATGGTCAACGAAGGATAAACCTTCTCCCGGAAAGACCCGATCAGTCTCGGAATCCCGGTTTACAAGACATTTCGACAATGGTAAAACAAGACCAGCAAAGCCGCCCGAATGTGCCGACAAATCCCGATAGGAGCTGCACATATCTCGTTCTCAGGGCACACCGGATTGTCCAAGCTTCCGATAGGCCAGACCAGAGTTGCCCCTGGTGGCCATCGGCGACTGACAGGTTGGACCAATACTCAGAGGAGCACTTGCCCGGGGGTTTAAAATAAAGATGACCCTCGGGCTCTAGAAAACCAGGGGGAAAAAGGCTTAGGTCGCAAATGGTAAAACCAAGGTTGGGCCTTGCTGGAGGAGTTTTATTCAAGGCGAACTGTCAAGGGGGTCCCATAAATCACCCAACCGCGTAAGGAACGCAAACTCAAGGAACATAATCCCGGTATATCAGTAACTAGGGCGGCAAGAGTGGAACAAAACACCAGGCATAAGGCCGAGCCTTCCACCCTTTACCAAATATATATAGATGCATTAATTAAATAAGAGATATTGTGATATCCCAACCTATCCATGTTCCAACATGGAACCAACTTCAACTTCACCTGCAACTAGCAACGCTATAAGAAGGGCTGAGCAAAAGCGGTAACTTAGCCAAGCAATGGTTTGCTAGGAAAAGGATGGTTAGGGGCTGACATGGCAATATGGGAGGCATGATATAGCAAGTGATAGGTAACGCGGCATGGCAATAGAGCGAACAACTAGCAAAGCAAAGATAGAAGTGATTTTGAGGGGTGGTCATCTTGCCTGCAAGGTTGTCAGAGTTGTCGAAAGCTTGATCCTCGTAAGCGTACTCGACAGGTTCCTCGTTCACGAACTCGTCTCCCGGCTCTACCCAAGAGAAGAACACAAGCAACGGAACCACAATCAATCACGAGAAATGCACAAACAACATGATGCAAAACAGGTAGGATATGCAAGATATGATATGCGATGCATATGCGTGCTCCGGAAGGAAAATGATGAACAAGGCAGTAACTTGGCAAACCAAGCATGCCACTGGAAAGATCAGATGATTTCGGTCGAAATCGATATAAAGAGCACCGGAAACGGATGCACGGTTTGCAAATGGCAAGCAAAACAAGAATGACACGAATCTGTGATTAACAGCATGATAGCACTTAAAATGCAACAAGTAACAATGCTACAGCACCCCAACATAGCAACAAAGCATATGGAAGTAATATACAGGTGATGCTTGACAAAAGATGAACAGTGAGCTACGGCTAGTTCACAACATGTCAAGCTCAAACAAGCATGGCAAAAGTGCAAAAGATAACAGGTTCACAGACTTGGTGAAATTACTGGACATGTCTGAAAACAGCATCAGGTAGCAATGTTCAGAGCACGAAATCAACATGCTACAACAACTTAACATAGCAAAACAAGGCATGGCAGTGTTCTACTAAATGCATATCACAAAAGTCCCTTACTGACCATAAGACAAAAAGGACCACAAGATATGATGGCAAGCATGTAAACATAGCAAGTTTCGTTAACAGGTTTCAGACTTAGCAGAAAAAACAGAGCATGGCAGAAACAATAATATGTAGGCCTCTTTGTGAGCTTGATGCACTCACTACAGAGCAATGCATGACAAAACAAGCATACCTACAGCAAGATGGCATGTTTATGAAGCTAACCATGGCAAGAGCAAAAGCATAGCATGTGTGGATCAACTACAATAAGCTTGGCAAAATTGCATATCATGTTAAGAATCTGCCAGAAATATTTAATAGCAAAAGTAGAGCAAGATTGAGTCATGCTATGGTACTCCATAATTGCAAACAAGGGCAGGCATGGATCAACTGCAACTATAGCTAGAAAACATCCTTAATGAACATCTCCAAAATATGCAAGGATCTCTCTGTAGCATCAAGTTTACGTGGCAACAAAATAACAGCAGACAAAGACTTGGAGAAATCACCAAGTCCCTGAAATCAGAAACATTACGGAGCCTAGTTTGCATGCTTGTGCTAGTCACCACAGAGATTACAAAAATACATGGCATAAACCACTAAAAATATGGCATGGCATAAAACAAAACACATGTAGATCTCATGCCCATAAGATGCACAGATTAAAAGATACAAAAATGACAAATCTCCAAGTTCTGATAAGAACCAGCGGATAGCAGCAACTAGCCCTCTTGCAACAGAGATTTGGGCATCAAGATGACATCTAATGAATATGCTGCAATTGAACAAAATGTAGAGCATCACGAGGCGAACAATTTGACATATTACACGCATGAAACAGAGCTACATGCAAGGAGTTATCCACTGTTGAACAAGGCAATATGCTGTAACAGGAAAAAAACTTAGAGGAAAATCGGGCTTCGGGAAAGTCAACGCTCACAGTAACTTCGATCGGATCTGGCCGGGGCAGCCGAGGTCGGGCTCGCCGGCGTCGGCAAAGGAAGGGGAAGGAGGCGGCCGGCATTGGGGAGGCGGAGGACGGCGGGGACGGCGGCGTCGGCGTCGGTCGCCACCGACG
>NC_057805.1:332056870-332208774 GCF_018294505.1 Triticum aestivum
GGCGCGCGAGTGGCCGAGGGCGGCGGCGCGAAGTGTCCGGCCGGCGTACGGACACGTCCGGCGCGGCGCGAGGGATTTCTCTAGGGTTCGACTGCGTTTCGTTTTCGGGAGGGGATGCTCTTTTATAGCTAGAGGGAGCTAGGAGGCTCCAAATGAGGTGCGGTTTTCGCCCACACGATCGTGATCGAACGACCTAGAGCATGGAAGAGAGTTTGCTGGGTTTTGGGCTGGTTTTTGAGGGGGGTTTTGCTGCAACACACAAATGGACTTTGCGGATGCCCGGTTAACCGTTGGAGTACCTAACGACCTCCAAATGGAACGAAACTTGACCGGTGGTCTCCGGGTGGTATAATAAGGCCACTTGACAGCCTCGGTCCACTTCGAGAATGTTTGACACCTGCTCACGAAAGAAAACAAGAGGGGTGCACCGGAGGAGATAGGAGCTTCGGATTGCAAAACGGACAACGGGGAAAATGTTCGGATGCATGAGACGAACACGTATGCAAATGTAATGCACATGATGACATGATATGAAATGCATGACATGAACAAAATGCAAACCACAAACAAACCCAACCACGGAGGGAATATCATATCACATAGCTGAAAATGGCAAGAGTCGGAGTTACAAATATGGAAAGTTACATGCGGGGTGTTACAATGGCGTTGTACGGCAGGCAAATGTCAGCGACGTCGAAGTCGATGAGCTCGGTGTGGTAGTTGTTGCGCTCGCCGAAGGTGACAGGGAGGCGGACCTGCCCTATCGGGTGTGTGGAACCGTCGGTCACTCCTGAGAATGGCTTGGTCGGCTGAAGCTGGTAGTACGACACTTGGAGCCTGTCGAGCGTTTGAACAGATAGGACATTGAGCCCCGCTCCACCATCGATGACAGTCTTGGTGACGACCACGTTGCTGATGACGAGTGAGCAGAGCATGGGGAGCGTGCCGGCAGTGGTCGCACACTTGAGTTCGTTTGAGGAGCTGAAGGTGATGGCGCATTTGGACCACCTGAGCAGGCGAGTTGCTTCGGGCTTGGGAAGCGCTGCGTTCACCTCGCGCGTGAACTGCTTGAAGATGCAGTGAGAAGCCGGGGCTTGTGAGCCGCCCAGGATGCAGGCTATGGCTCGAGGCTCCTGGAAGCTCCTAGCCCCCTCGTCCTGGTGATGATCTTCGTTCCTTCTCGGTGGTGGAGGCAGTGGAGGAAGACCGGCATTGCCTTGAGGGCGATCCTTCTCGGTGTCAAAACCGGTGGATCTCGGGTAGGGGGCCCCGAACTGTGCATCTAAGGCTAATGGTAACAGGGGGCGGGGGACACAATGTTTACCCAGGTTCGGGCCCTCTCTATGGAGGTAATACCCTACTTCCTGCTTGATTGATCTTGATGATATGAGTATTACAAGAGTTGATCTACCACGAGATCGTAGAGGCTAAACCCTAGAAGCTAGCCTATGATTGCGATTATTTTTCCCCTACGGACTAAACCCTCCGGTTTAAATAGATACCGGAGGGGGCTAGGGTTACACAGAGTCGGTTACAGAGAAGGGAATCTACATATCTGAATTGCCAAGCTTGCCTTCCACGCAAAGGAGAGTCCCACCCGGACACAGGACGAAGTCTTCAATCTTGTATCTTCATGGTCCAACTGTCCGGCATAAGCATATAGTCCGGCTGTCCGAGGACCCCCTAATCCTGGACTCCCTTAGTAGCCCCTGAACCAGGCTTCAATGACGATGAGTCCGGCTCGCAGATTGTCTTCAGCATTGCAAGGCGGGTTCCTTCTCCGAATACTCCAAAAAAGATCTTGAACACAAGAATCGTGTCCGGCTCTGCAAAACAAATTCCACATACCACCGTAGAGAGCACAATATTCCACGGGTCTATTCTGCTGACAACTTTTTCATAGAGTGACATCACGCCGCGGCCCGGTTATTATTCGAACCGTTTTTGTCAACCTGCCACTGCACATCTTGCGAGGCGGCTTTATTGGCACGTCTTTTCGAAGCAAAGATCGTGTCCCCTTATCACGGAATTCTCATCAATACGGGTGTGGGTAACCCAACCGCGCCATTAGCATGGCGCTTGGGGAATAAGCGAGTTTCTAGGGCAAGTGGGGAGGCGCACGACCCCTGCGGCCTTTATAAGGAGACAAGGATTCCCCTTTCTCACCCACGCCTTCCTCTTCTTCCGCCTATTCTCTCTCTCTCTCTCTCTCGAGCTCCAGCGCCCAAGCATTCGCCTTCTTTGCCCACAAAGGCCCTCCGAAAATGTTCGGATCTGGAGCAGGAGGCAAGTGGATGGCCTCTACCGTCCGGGAGAAGGATATCAAGAAACTTCGAGAGGCCGGGTATCTGGCCAAGAAGATGAGCCACCGCCTCCCGACGGCGGGACAGACCGTCCCTACTCCGGAACCCCATGAGAGGGTTGTATTCCTCCCTCACTTTGTCCGCGGGCTAGGGTTTCCCCTCCACCCATTCATTTGCGTCATTATGTATTACTATGGGATCGATTTTCATGATCTATCCCCCAATTCCTTCCTCAACATCTCGACCTTCATCGCCGTGTGCGAGGCCTTTCTCCGCATCTCTCCACACTTCGGCTTATGGCTGAAGATTTTCAATGTGAATCCCAAGGTGGTGAGTGGCGAGCACGCCGAGTGTGGAGGAGCCATTGTAAGCAAGATGCCCAACGTCACATGGCCATCAGGTACCTTCAATGATTCCGTCAAAGGGTGGCAACAACAGTGGTTCTATGTCACTGAGCCACGCGGCACAAAATGGGTTGCAGCTCCCAAATTCTGATCCGGAGCTCCATTGCGGCTTACGTCCTGGCCCAAGAAGGGCCTGAACTAGTCTTCGGCCGATGAGTTGTCGGTGGTCCAAACGCGCGTCAAGGGTATGGAAGACAAGAATATCAAACTTGTCAACGTAGTCCAAGTGATGTTAGTTCGCCGGGTTCTCCTTGCCAACACAGGGCTTGCAATTTATGGGAATTCAACCCAGCCAAGCACCAGACCCTACTAGGGTTCTTCAACTCATCGCACGAAGACATCTGGAAGGTGCTCTTTAAGTCCGGCAAATCGTGGCCAGATTCAGCTGAGGACCGCGGGTATCAACTGTCCCGACCCGCGAGTTCGGTAAGTCTCCGTATGTTGGCAAGTCACATGCTTTATCTGTATAATCCAAGGGAAACGCTCAATGTATTTTTCCACAACTCTCCTAGGGCTGGACGAAGAAGGCAGGGCGGATCTACTGCCCGGGCCCGCTGCTAGAAGAACCAGCCGGCCCACTTCTGATGAAGATGCTGGTCCCGGCACCTTATAAGGCACCGAAGAAGAAAACCGAGAAAGAGGTCAAAGAGACCAGGGGTGGCCGTCGTCGCCAAGGAACTTCGGACACATTATCCAAAGACTCCGAGGCCCGCTCTTCCTCCAAAGAGGACGAGGAATAGGAGGAAAGCCGATCCCCCCTAGCGAGGGGAAGAAAGAAAAGGACGGCCTCCACACACTTGGAGGCTGAGTCACCCAAGAAGGGGAAAACTCCCTTTCTGTTGAGGATATAGACCTTAGAGTCACCCGCCAGGAGGGGCCGGGTTACTCTTATGGTCATTGCCAAAAGCCCGGGGCCAAGCTTGAAGACGGTGGGCCAAAGACGGGCTTAAGACCCGGATATGGTTTAAGGCCCATAGTTACAATCGTTATTATGGTAGAGCTTGTAGTGTAAGGCAAGAATAGTTGAGAGTCCGAGCTGGACACTCTTATGAGCCGGCCGGGACTCTGAGAGCTGCTGGGCGTCAGCCTCCCTATATAAAGGGACGACCCGGCAGCGGTTTAGGGACAAGGAAGATCTCATCGAGAGCCAGGCATAGCAGTTTAGCTCCCTGGTCATCGAAACCCTAATCAATACCACCTCAACTGGACGTAGGCTTTTACCGTCACCGTAAGGGGCCGAACCAGTATAAACCCTCGTGTTCCTTGTCCCGCTTAACCCCTTCAAGCTTCCTAGCTGCGATGGCTCCACGACTAAGTCCTAGCTCAAGGAAATCTACCGTGACAATTCCACGACAGTTGGCGCCCATCGTGGGGCTGGCGCACGGTGGATTTGAGTTCTTGAAGGGCAGCTTCGAAGGGCTCAAGGGATACGCTGTGGGCCGGATGACCAAGAGTCGTCGCGGCAAGCTCTACATCGACGATGAAAACTGGGGCCCCGACGCCGGCTCAATTGAGTACGGGTACCGGGTCCCCTTCGGCGGAATTCATGTTTTCATTGGCAGGATTGGTGAGCCAGGCCCTGAGCCGGATCTCCGGGCCGATCTCATCGAGACGGCTCAGCGTGCACGACCCGCCCGGGCCCGGCCTTCCTTAAGGCATGCTTTTGTGGGATGTATCCATGGAGGGCCCTCTGATCGATCTGGATCTGGTGATGAGGCGGCCGCCGGCTCTGACGGCGAGTCGTCCACCAATGAGTCAAACTCGTTGTATCAACTTCAAGATGGCAGGCTCATGGGTTGTTCCGAGGGTGACAGTATTCCGGACCCGTTTGAGCCGCCAAGTCAGGTTGGAGTCTTTATGGCCGGTGCACAGCTTGTTCAGAACCCTGCTGCTGGAGCGGGAAACCCGGTGCCCTCACCGGCTCAGGTGCTAATGGATCTCACGGACAAGATGACGGCCCTGTTAACCGCCACGGTTGACCCGGCGGATCAAGCTCAGCATGATGCGGAGGTGGCGCAGTTAAAGTTGGATCTAGTGAAAGCTAAGGAGGATCTGGCAGCAGAAGGGATCAGGATGGCTGCGGAAAGGGCGGCTCTCGACGCCCAAACCCAGTTGATTCAAGCGCAGTCCTTCCGGCTCACGATGGATCAAAACGCGTCCAATGAGGTCCTGAGAAGGAGGCATCAAAAGGCCCAATCTCGACTCTCTCCGGTTTACGATCCACGAAACCTCTTCAACACGCCAGGTGCAGGATCTAGTAACCCGCTAGGGGTCGTAGTGCCCGGGTCGGGGACCCCTATTCAGCCACAAGTGATGGGGCCTCCCCAGATGCCCCCCTGCCCCGCCTCAGTACGTGCCAATACCACCGGGTCATTATGCCAACCCGCTGGAAAACATGGTCGCCGCAGCAGCACGGCTGGCGGCTCTCCCAATTGACGGCGACTCTCCGACGGCTATTGAAACCCGCCGGGTCAGGGAACTCCTTCAGACGGCACTGGCGCAGCAAGAGGCGTACTCCTACAGCCGGGACAGGATCCACTCGACCCCTCGTCCAGGCCGGAGCCCGAGTTACAGTAGACGCATGATCTCAGCGACCGGCTCAAGTAACGTCCGACGCCATGACCCGCCCCCTGGCCATGGCCCGGCTCATAACGGAGCCTTTCACGCAGCAGGCCAAGACAGAGCGCGGCAAGAGGCGGAACAGGTGCCTCAGTTGACGGCTTACCAGACTCCCCCGGCTTATCCGACGACTCCCGTCGACGTGGGTATCCCTACAAGGACTGGGGGTGTCCCTTGTTTAGTGCCAGCTATCCGCAATGAACGTCTACCCAAGGACTTCAAAGGCCCTAGGAAGGTGCCTAATTACACGGCAGACTTACAACCCGCAGCCTGGATCGAGAGTTATGAGATGGCTATGGAACTGCTGGAGGTCAGTGAAGCGGCCATGGCTAAGTACTTCACCATGATGTTAGATGGGACTGCCCGCACTTGGTTGAAAGGGCTACCACCGAATTCCATTGGGTCTTGGGCTGAGCTGAAGGCCTGGTTCATCCAAAACTTCAAGGATACCTATAGGCAGTCTATGTCAATTGTGGATTTGACTAACTGCAAGCAGCAGGAGGGTGAGTCTACGACACATTGGGTTCACCGGGTTAAGGAGATAATACATTCCTCGGATAAGATGGATGCCGGCTCTGCAGTCTTAATGTTGGAGCAGAATTGTCGTTTTGTGCCCCTGAAGATGAAACTCGGGCGGCTTAAGCGCGACTGCAATGATATGGGTACACTGATGGCGGCTCTTGTCAAGTACGCCGATTCTGATGGTACCAAGGACCCCGCTTCAGACGATGAAAGGACAGGGAAGGGAAAGAAGAACGGCAATGGCAAGGGTCCTCAGCATAACCCGGGAAACCAAGGAGGAGGCAAGCGCAAGGCGGATGGCAGCCTAGAGTTTGTAGCCAACGCCAGCTCACAAGGTAATAACCAGCGACACAAGGGGAGGCCCCCTCCCCGAGACGGCGGGTCAGGCCCGACGCTGGAGCAACTGTTGAATGAGCCTTGTCCAAGGCATGGCTCTAGAGAGAAGCCAGCAACTCATCTATGGAAGGATTGTGCAATCATGAAGGCCTTTAAGAATTACAATGGCCCGGGCGGCGGCTCAGGCGCCGGCGGCTTTCATGGCCCGAGCGGCGGCTCAAATTCTAACCCTCAGAACGGTCAAGGGGGCTTTAATCAGCAGTCTGGCCAGGGTCATCAACAGCAGCAGGGAGGTTATCAGACCAATCCAAAGCAGCTTAGCGGTGGACAGTATCATGTGTTTACCACCAGTCTGTGTAAGCGAGATCAGAAGCTTCATAAGAGGGCTGTGAATGCTGTTGAGCCGGCGGTTCCACGCTACTTACGGTGGTCTGAGCAGCCTATAGTGTGGAGTAGGGAGGATCACCCTCCCCGGGTGGATAATCCGGGTCACTTGGCCCTGGTGGTGGCTCCTCAGGTGGGAGGATATAAGTTCACTAAGGTACTCATGGATGGAGGCAGCAGCATCAACATCCTCTATTATGAGACATTTCGTCGTATGGGGTTGATTGATAAGAATCTCAGCCAATCAAACACTATTTTCCATGGTGTGGTACCTGGTAAGTCGGCTTACCCAGTCGGCAAGATCGAGTTGGAAGTGGCCTTTGGAGATGAGAACAACTACAGGGTGGAAAAATTGACCTTTGAGGTGGTCCAGATAAGAAGTTCGTACCATGCCATATTTGGGCGGCCGGCTTACGCCAAGTTCATGGCATGGCCGTGTTACGTATATTTACAGCTCAAGATGCCGGGTCATAATGGGACCATTACGGTTCACGGCAGCCGGAAGGTGGCCTTGGAATGTGAGGAAGGTGATGCAGCTTATGCAGAATCTGTTTGTGCAACAGAGGAGTTGAAGTTTAACAAAGACAACGTTGACCCAACAGATATGACCTCTCTGAAAAAGCCGACTACGGAGCATGAGCCGGCAATGAAATTTAAGTCGGCTGATGAGACTAAACTTCTTGATTTCGTTCCAGGAGATTCATCTCAGCAGTTTAGCATCAGTGCCAATCTGGATCCAAAATAGGAAAGCGCGCTCATCGAGTTCATCCGTGAGAATAGGGACATCTTCGCATGGAAACCTTCTGACATGCTAGGTGTACCTAGAGAACTCGCTAAGCACACTCTCAATGTTGATCCAAAATTTAAGCCGATCAGGCAGTTCCTTCGGCGGTTCAATGAGGAGAGGCGGAAAGCTATTGGTGAAGAGGTGGCCCGGCTCTTGGCGGCCGGGTTTATTGTTGAAGTCTTTCACCCAGAGTGGTTAGCTAACCCGGTGCTCGTGCTCAAGAAGAACGGCACTTGGCAGATGTGTGTGGACTACACGGACTTAAACAAGGCGTGTCCGGCTGATCCTTTTGCCCTTCCCCGTATTGATCAAATTATTGATGCTACGGCGGGTTGTACGCGCTTAAGTTTCTTGGATGCTTATTCCGGATATCATCAGATTAAAATGGCAGTTAAGGACCAGGAGAAGACGGTGTTCATCACTCCCTTTGGAGCCTTCTGCTATGTATCTATGCCCTTTGGACTCAAGTGTGCACAGGCGACTTATCAGCGTTGCGTGCAGAACTGTCTTCATAACCAGATTGGGCGCAATGTTCATGCTTATGTGGATGATATTGTGGTTAAATCTATAAAGGAGGAAACCCTGATAGATGATTTGAGGGAAACCTTTGATAATCTCCGGGTTTACAAGATGATGCTTAACCCGGCCAAGTGCGTTTTTGGTGTTCCTGCAGGCAAACTCTTGGGTTTCTTGGTTTCTGACAGAGGCATTGAAGCTAACCCGGAGAAGATCAAGGCCATCACCTCCCTGGCTAAGCCGGCGTGTATAAATGATGTTCAGTGCTTGGCGGGTCGCATCGCTGCGTTAAGTCGGTTTATAAGCCGTTTGGGTGAGAAGGCCATGCCATTATATCAGTTAATGAAGAAAACTGATAACTTTGTCTGGAATGGTGCGGCTAATACTGCCTTTGAGGATTTGAAGAAGCAGCTGGCAGAGCCCCCAGTCCTTGCTTCTCCAGTTGATAAAGAGCCCTTATTACTATATGTGGCAGCGAACACACGAGCTGTCAGTGTGGCTGTGGTGGTGGAGCGCAAGGAAGAGGGTAAGGAGCATCCGGTTCAGCGGCCGGTTTATTATGTCAGCGAAGTGCTCATTGAGTCCAAGCAGCGGTATCCGCATTGGCAGAAGCTTGTTTATGGTGTGTTCATGGCGAGCCGGAAGCTTAAGCATTATTTCCAGGGTCATCCCATCACTGTGGTCAGTTCTGCCCCTCTTGGTGATATCATTCAAAACAGAGAGGCCACAGGGAGGGTGGCTAAGTGGGCTATAGAGCTTGGACCTCATGGTCTCAAATACGTGCCGCGCACTGTTGTTAAATCTCAGGCCTTGGTGGATTTCATCAATGACTGGACAGAGTCACAAGTGCCCGAGCAAAAGCCGGATAACACATATTGGACTATTCACTTTGATGGGTCCAGGCAGTTGGAGGGCTCAGGGGCTGGAGCCGTGTTGGCTTCCCCTAAAGGTGACAAGTTCCATTATGTGCTACAGTTGATGTTTCCTTGTACTAACAATGCGGCTGAGTACGAGGCCTTGCTCCACGGTCTTCGGATGGCTAAGGAGATGAGCTTGAGCCGGGTAAGGTGTTTCGGTGACTCAGACTTGGTGGCTCAACAAGTATTAGGCAAGTGGGACTCTAAAGACCCTCTCATGGCGGCTTATCGCCGCGAGGTTGATGCCATTGCTGGGCACTTTCAGGGCTACCAAGTAGAGCACATTGATCGCAGGAAGAACGAGGCGGCTGATGCCCTAAGCCGGCTGGGCTCTCAGCGAAAGCCGGTGCCGCCTAATACTTTCTTGGATGTCCTGTATAACCCTTCTATTAAATTACCTACAGAGGAAGACTTGGCTGTCCCTGACCCGGAGGCACGATTGGTGGCGGCTCTCCACATCATACCGGACTGGACAGTACCTTATCTGGCTTACATGACCCGGGGAGAATTACCTGAGGATGAAACTTTGGCCAGACAAATAACCCGGCGGGCTAAGTCGATGATTGTTATCAATGGCGAGTTGCATCACCGCAGTGTTACGGGGGCGTTTCAGCGTTGTGTTTCCCCTGGGGAAGGTCAAGAGATCTTGCGTGAGATTCATGAAGGGGATTGCGGCCATCATGCCGGCTCAAAATCTCTTGTGGCCAAGGCTTTTCGTCATGGTTTTTATTGGTTGACGGCTCATGCTGATGCAGAGAACTTGGTCAGTAAGTGTGATGGTTGCCAAAGGTTCTCGCGACGGGCTCATGTGCCGGCTCAAGAGCTGAGGTGATCCCAATTACTTGGCCCTTTGCGGTCTGGGGGCTTGATATGGTTGGGCCTTTTAAAAGTTCCAAGGATAAGAAGACCCACCTTTTGGTGGCAGTTGATAAATTTACCAAGTGGGTTGAAGCAGAGCCGGTTAGCAAGTGTGATGCAGCCACGGCGGTTCAGTTTATGAAAAAGGTGATCTTTCGCTTTGGTTTTCCACACAGCATTATAACTGACAATGGCACCAATTTATCCAAAGGCGCCATGGAGGAGTTTTGTCAACGAGAGCTAATCAGGAGATTCTGAAGGGCATCATGCCCCGGCTTTTGGTCCCTTTGCAACGGACGCGGGGTTGTTGGGTGGAGGAGTTACCCTCCGTGTTATGGAGCATCAATACTACTCCTAACAGGTATACGGGTTTCACCCCTTTCTTCATGGTTTATGGAGCAGAAGCAGTCCTCCCCAGTGACATCCGTCATGACTCGCCTCGAGTGGCGGCTTATGTTGAAGCGGATAATGAACAGGCGTGCCCAGATGCTCTTGACTTGTTGGACGAATAGCGTGATGTAGCAGCAGCTCGATCAGCGATTTACCAACAAGACCTGCGTCGTTATCACAGTCGCCGGGTTAAGTCCCGGGTCTTCCAGGAAGGCGATCTGGTGCTCCGGCTCATCCAAGATCAAACAGATGCGCACAAGCTATCCCCGCCTTGGGAAGGACCCTTTGTGGTCAGCAAGAATTTGCACAACGGGTCGTATTACCTCATTGACATTCGGGAGCACAAAGATTCACGTAAGTCGGAGGAAGAGACCCGTCGGCCGTGGAACATAGCTCAGCTTCGTCCTTACTACACTTGAGCCACCGGCTCTCCTAATGTACATATTTCTCTAAGCCATATACATATTATGATAAGCAATAAAGCAGGACCTCTATCCTTTTTTCTCCTCCAAATGTGCGCGTGTTGTTTTCATTGCAAGATTACATGATAGCTTGAAGGAGGATCCGGCTTATGATCGTCTTCGAATCTAGCCGTAAGCAATAAGGTCACTTGGGGGCTTCCTGTTCAAACATGGGTCATATTCGAACCAAAGAGAACATAGCTGTCGATACCCATTTGATTGGCAAAGTGCCGAGCTCATTGGGGAGTTTTCTTTGATCATATTTGAATCATAGTTTAACCCCTTTGAGAACCGACATGGATCGTATTCGAATCAGCGTCGTTAAACAATTCTTAAGGTCATTTGGGGGCTTCCTGTTCAAACATGGGTCGTATTCGAACCAAAGAGAACATAGCTGTCGGTACCCTCTTGATTGGCATCGCCACACCCACTGGGGGCTATATGATCGCATTCGAATCTTAGTATAACCCCTTTGGGCCGGGTCTCTGGTCGTATTCAAACCGGAAGCCCCTAAGTTCTTCGGCTTTATCGTAAGTTTCTTCTGATTATTTCAGTGTGTACAGCCGGGTTTCACTTTGTCAGCTTAACATTGATTTACAGTGTTAACTATTAAGACAGGTAAATTGGAATTAAGGTACCAACCTCATTACCCGGGTTATCTAAACCGGAAGTATGCTTGCAGACCGCTAAGCGTGTTATTACGGCTATATTAGGGATATAATTGAGGACCAGTCATTTTTGATTCATATTCCGGGTTATATATCTAAAACATATGATTCTCAGTGCAGTAAGCCGCCTAGAGACTTGTGATTTGTCCTTGTATGCAGGATAGTCGAAAGCAACTATTTTGAGCTTAAGGAAACTAAATGATTGATTACGACCCGGAGGAATATAAGGAAGACAACTTCAATAGACTTCAGCATTCAATGCGTGCACGATGGCACGGCACAGTTAAAGTGTTGACCCTATTCTATTACAAGACTCGTTGAGTCCAAAAGGGTGAGGCATTGTTTTATAAGCCGCCTGCACAGTTAAGACGCTTGCTGGGTGGAAGTCTCCGGCTCGTCCCTCTCTTCTCCTCCGGCTGTTCCCAAGGCCTGGAAAGTCGATGACTTCCAGTCGATGCCGCTCAGAGCTTTGAATTGAGCCTCCTCGTCAATTAACCCCGCCGGGTCAATCTCCGGGGCGAAGGTGTGCTGATGAGCCGGCGGGATTAAGCTGAGGGCTTCATAGCGCGGGGTCGGGATCCTCTGATCTTCCGCATTGTAACCCGGCTGGTACTTGGTCAGATCTGTGTCGTTTCCAATGAGGGTGGCCACCGGGCGCACGACCTTCACGCAGGCGGCAAAGTCCCTTTGATCGAAGGCTGGGCCGTCTTCCTTCAAACTTGGATAGCCGAGGGCGATGTCCGCCAGGTCTAACTCTGGAAGGAACGCCTTGGCCCGGCTCAGCGCGGCAATCGCTCCGGCTCTTGCAGAGGCCCGTCGCAGCTCTTGGATATGTTGAGGCAGAACGGCGAGCCGGCGAAGAACTTCCGCCAGGTGAGTCTGCACCTCGTTGGATAGGGCCGCCACAGCCAAGGCACGCTGTGACCCGGTGTAGAGCTGCTCCACCAGGGTGTACACGGCCTTCAGCTTGGTTACCACACTCTGGTTGAGGTTGGCACTTCTGGGACCTGTTTAACAGAATCAGATAAGCCGCCGACGAGGATGAGTTATGAGATATAAAGATTCTAAACTTGATGAAAGCCGGTGAGATGACTTACCGAAGATTGCGGCAACCATTTGGGACACCTGGCGCTTTAAGCCGGAGAGTTCGGCGGTCTACTCTGAGAGCGCCTTCTCCGCCTGTTCGGCCCGGTTCACCAGAGTGGCCTTCTCTTCGGCCCAGGCTCTCCGTTCAGCATCAAAGTTTGTCTTCAGCTGTTCTTGTGCAGCAATACTGGACACAAATTTAGCATTTGCTTTCCGGGTCTCCATTTCTTGTGTCTTCAGCCGGCTCTTCAGATCGGAGATGTCAGCTTCAAACTTTTTACAAGCAGCCTGCATAATTTCCGGGTTATAGGATGAACAGTTATTGTGCATTTTTTAAAGTCCCAAGCACTTTCCAAGCAAAGACACTTGGCACTTGGGGGCTAATGCATATCGAACGTTTCTATCTACAACTTGCCGGTTCAAGTGCGTAAGCCGGAACTTAAAGTCTACAACATACTCAATCGTAAGTCGTCGACTTGGGGGCTAGCATGGTAAAGGTAACTATGCCGTAAGTAAGAGGACAGAAGAATAATACCTCAGATTTCTGCTGGATCTGGTTCACCATGGCAATCTCTGCGTCCCGGCTCTTGTGCACTTGGCTGACGAAGCCGGAGAGGATCTCTCCAATGTTCAAATTGGCGTAGTCGGTGAGGTCCAGGTTAACCTGGCGGGACTCTAGCAGCTCCCCTTTGGCGGAGCACTTGGCCCGTGTCGTGGAATTGTCACGGCAGATGTCCTTGGGCTAGGACTTAGTCGTGGAGCCATCGCAACTAGGAAGCTTGAAGGGGTTATGCGGGACAAGGAACACGAGGGTTTATACTGGTTCGGCCCCTTACGGTGAAGGTAAAAGCCTACGTCCAGTTCGAGGTGTTATTGATTAGGGTTACGATCGCCAGGGAGCTAAACAGTTATCCCGGCTCTCAGAGAGATTGTTGTCGCCCTTGAACCGCTGCCGGGTCCTCCCTTTATATAGGGAGGCTGACGCCCAGCAGCCCTTAGAGTCCCGGCCGGCTCATAAGAGCGTCCGGCTCGGACTCTAATCAATACTTGCCTTACACTACAAGTCTACTATAACAATGATTGTAACTACGGGCTTTAAGCCATATCCGGGTCTCAGCCCATCTCTGGCCCATTATCTTGAAACTTAGCTCCGGGTTTCTGGTAATGACCCTTAGAATAACCCGGCCATCCTGGCGGGTGACTCCAAGGTCTATATCCTCAACATTAGGCCCCAGATTGACTTGAGCCGGCTCGGGTCAATCTTCAGCTCTGCAGAAAAAAATCCCCGGCTTCTATTCATGTAAAGGTCATAACCCGGAGTGACGTCATCCTCTGGACTCCGGGTAATCCGCCGTGACGTCATCCTCCATTAAGTCCGTTTTTTACTCCGCCAGATCCGCAACGGATCTTTGCTTTTACTGTCCTTCCGAGAATCGAGGCGCCGTGAGGGGGAGATAACCACGCCGTGGCCTCCTTGAACCCCGCGCCTACTTATGATTCACCTTATAAATAGGCCGGCCCGGCACTCTCTTCTCACACTCTCCTTCTTCTTCCTTGCGTTGTCGTTCCTCTGCCCGAGCTTCTGCCGCCGTCGCGCCCCTGATCTTCATCGACCCGGCTGCTGCATCACCCTGATCCGGACCAGATAACGCCGGCGACCTCCTCTCTTCCTCAACTCTGGTGAGTCTTCTCTGCCTTGCTAGAATAGATCTGCGGTAGGGTTCCTTCAGTTCTTCGTGTTCGTCACCATTGCCCACAAACTCGGTAGATCTTGTTGCCACCGTAGTTGGTTGATCCTTAACCTCGCGTAGAACCACTGCGGTAGAGGTTTGAGACCCATTTCATCTGTAAGAAACCCTCTTTTTACTGCATAAGAACTGTGTTCAACCTCAAAAACTTCTCCTGCCTCTGTTTTTTAGGTCTAGAAAACTTTCTCTGCTCCGACTACTTTGATCCAAAAAAGTTACTGTAATATGTGAAATCTGTTTACCACACTTAGTAAAAACTGCAGTCCTTGAATCTTGGCGGCTTATATTTCCGACTTAGAGAAAACACGCGCCGTAGAACTTTCCGGTTTAAAGAGAATCATGCTCTGTAGTATCTTCTGACTTAACCGCAGTAAGCCGTAGACGACCAACTTATCCTGAAAGCCCCGATGGCTTAGATAACCCACCGTATCAATACATACCATTAGTCCCCTTCATAAGCCGTCATTGTAACTTGAATGATAAACTCCGGCTTATATTTAACCCGGACACCTTTCTCTTCCTCGCAGACCACCAACCGTCACCATGCCTCCCAAGGCTCCCATCACTTGCAACTGGATGAAATCCAGCGTCACCGAAGAGACCCTGGCCAACTTCGTTAAGTCCGGATATCTGCCTAAGAAGGAAGTGATGTCCTACCGTGCCCCTGACCCGTCCGAAGAAAGGCCACAGCCGAGAGACGGGGAGGAAGTGATCTTTGCCGACCATATGAGTCGGGGCTTCGCACCGCCCGGCTCAAAATTCTTCCGGGACGTGCTCAACTCCTTTGATCTTCGGCCTCAGGATATAGGACCCAATTCCATATCCAACATCTGCAACTTCCAAGTTTTTTGTGAAGTATATCTTGGAGAAGAGCCGAGTCTGCTGCTCTTCAGAGAGCTGTTCTATTTGAACCGCCAAACCGAGTGCGCAAACGGTCCAAGTCTAGAGTTGGGCGGCATCTCCATCCAACGGCGCAGGGATTGTCTGTTCCCTTACGCAGAACCGCCAAGTCACCCCAAGGACTGGAACATGACTTGGTTCTACTGCCAAGACACGTCCCCGGCTGATGAGAGCCCGCTGCCCGGCTTTCGCCCAACGCGCCTGGAGCCAACTCATCCATTATCCGACAAGCTGACTGCCGCAGAACGCCAGCCTTTGCTTCCAACGATCAACAAGATCAAAGCCCTGCTAGGCAATGGTCTGAACGGAATTGACCTGGTCCGGGTCTGGATCTCATGGCGGGTGATCCCATTGAGCCGCCGCCCCGGCTTAATGTGTGAGTACACCGGACGAAAGGATGACCCGCAGAGGCACAGTCGCAATGATCTTCCAGAAGACGTTGCTGAAGAAGAGACCAAGGCTCTTTTAAACGAGAGCCTGGCAGACTGTGGAAGAACCGGGCTAGCCCCGTTCTGCAAGACCAATCCAGCCCCAGCGGTAAGCCGCTGACTTTTAACCTTTCCATTTTGTTTTTCCTGTCATCTTACTAAGAACTCATTACTATATTTCTCAGGCTGATGATAAATTCTGGCGGGTCAAGTATGACCACGAGGCGGCCAAGAAGGCCAGGAAGGCGAAGAAAGCCGCCAAGATAGCCGCCCCTCGCAAAAAGGGAAACAGACCCACTGCTTCGGAGCTGCTGCAATTAAGCGATAGCTCCGAGTCAGAGGTAACCCTTAAATCTTTTAAATTCTTGCAGTATATGTTGTCTGATGCTGTCCGCCTTATCAACACTTGCTTATTGACAGGATGACACCGGCGCCAGTAACCCGGTGGTCGAAGAGGTAACATCACTTTCCTCCGGCTCGGAGCCTTTACCACAGCTGAAAGTCCGAAGGGTAACCCGGAAAGTAAGCTTTTCCCATCCATTAACTCACCGAGACCCTCAATTTCTTTTGAAGCAGCAGGTTCACGAGAGCCGGTGTCACACCCGGGCCCGCAAGGACGCCGACCTCTCCATTGGGTTACCCGACGCAACGAGGAAACACCGCACTGAGGTTTTTTCTCACCTGTACCCTTTTCATCCGTTGGCGGGTGTCATCCGTCAGCCACTCAACTCTTCTGACTCCAATTACCAGGAGACCTCCCCCTCCTCGGGCGACTCCATGCAGTCAAGTCTGCCGGCCTTCAAGACTGCCCCCGGGTAATAACAATCTCCTTACATTATCTGTCTGTACTTACCCTTTGTATGCCTAACATTTCTGCCTTTTCAGTGCCCAGGCAAAGCTCACCAAAAGAGCAAAGAAGACCAGGTCAGCCGGAGTGCCCGACTTGCCTGAGCCGGAGACGACGGCTCAAGAGCCGCCAGTCGCCTCCGCACATGAAGCCACCATTCCCATGGATACGGCGCCTGAAGCCCCTGCCCCGACCACCAAGACAACGACCGAAGCATTAGCTAACCCGGAGGCCTCCGGCTCAGCCCCACCAGCTAACGACCCGGACGTGGTAATTACCCGGACGGAGTTTGTTGAGCCGGGGAGGCCGACCGCGCTGGCCAAATGCTCCGCGAGGGGGGAGTTGCTGCAACCCCACCGGGTGAATCTGGATCTCTCCAGCTACACCGACTTAAGTATTGGAGAACTCGTCTCAGGCTACATCAGCCAGGTTCACAAGAGCCGGGACGCCGAGATCGCCATGGTCAACCAGATCCAACAAAAATCTGAGGTAACCTTCTGCTGTTCTCTTACTTTCCGCATAGTGATCCTTGCCATTCTAGCCCCCAAGTCTAGGACTTATACTTGAATATGTTGTAGACTTTAGATTCCGGCTTACTGAACTGAGCCGGCCGTACATAGATAGATACGTTCAATATGCATTAGCCCCCAAGTGCCAAGTGTCTTTGCTTGGAAAGCGCTTGGGACTTTATAGAATGACTGTTAATAACCCGGAAATATATGCAGGCTGTTGGCAAGAAATTAGAGTCGGACCTGGCGGATCTCAAGAGCCGGCTGAAGGCACAAGAGATGGAGACCCGGAAGGCAAATGCCAAGTTTGTCTCCAGCATCGCCGCTCAGGAGAAATTGAAGACTGAATTCGACGCTGGGCGGAAGGCCTGGGCTGAGGAGAAAGCTGCACTGGTGACCCGGGCAGAACAGGCGGAGAAGGCCCTCACTGAGAAGACCGCTGAGCTCTCCGGTCTAAAGCGCCAAGTGTCCCAAATGGTAGCTGCCATCTTCGGTAAGTTGCCTCACCGGCTTTCATTCAAGTTGGAATGTTTACATCTCTTAACTCATCCTTATCACCGGGTCATCTGATGTTGTTAAACAGGTTCCAGAAGCGCCAACTTGAACCAGAGCGTGGTCACCAAGTTAAAGGCCGTGTACACCCTGGTGGAACAGCTCTACACCGGGTCACAGCGGGCCTTAGCTGTGGTGGCCCTGTCAAATGAAGTGCCGACTCATCTGGCCGAAGTCCTGCGCCGGCTCGCAGTTCTGCCGCAGCGGATCCAGGAGCTACGACGAGCATCCGCGAGATCCGGAGCAATCGCCGCACTGAGCCGGGCCAAAGCCTTCTTGCCGGAGCTAGACCCGGCAGATATCGCCCTGGGTTACCCCAGCCTGAAAGAAGACGGCTCAGCGTTCGACCAGAAGGACTTCGCGGCTTGTGTGAAGGCTGTGCGCCCGGTGGCCACCATCATCGGGAACGACACCGATTTAACCAAGTATCAGCCGGGATACAACGCGGAGAATCAGAGGATTCCAACCCCTCGCTATGAAGCTATCAATCTGATTCCCCCGGCTCGCCAGCACACCTTCGCCCCGGAGATTAACCCGGCCGGGTTAATTGACGAAGAAGCTCAGTTCGAAGCTCTCAGCGGCATCAACTGGAAGTCGTCGACCTTCGAAGCCTTGGGATCAGCCGAAGCAGAAGATGAGCCGGGGACTTCAACTCAGCAGGCGTCATAAACCGGCTAGCGGCTCACCAAACAACGCCCCATCCTTGAAACTTTGAAAGATTTTTGTAATAGAGTAGGTGCAACAATTTATCTCTGCCGTGCCATCGTGCACGTAATGAATGCTGAAATCCTTTGAAGTCATTCTTTTGATGCTCCTCCGGGTCGTAATTATCCCTTTGTCCTTCTCAACCTTAAAAAGTGCCTTTAAATATCTGCATAGAAAGGCAAATTACAAGTCGCAAGGCGGCTTACCGCCCTGAGAATCAGGTGTTTGAGATGGATAACCCGGGATACGAACCAAAAAAGATTGGTCCTTAACTATACTCGAACATAGCTGTGATGACACACTTAACAGCCTGTAAGCATACTTCCGGGTTAAATAACCCGGGTAGCACGGTTGGTACCTTAACTCGAATTTATTTGTCTTGATGACATCCATGATGCTCAACTAACAAGATAAACCAAAATTAAGCCGGCAAGTGAAACCCGGCAGTACATACTTTGACATGATCAAAGCAAGTTTGTGGTAAAATATAAAAACTTAAGGGCTTCCGGTTCGAATACGACCAGAAACTCGGTCCAAAGGGGTTAAGCTAAGATTCGGATACGATCATATAGCCCCCAGTGGGTTTGGCGATGCCAATCAAGAGGGTATCGACAGCTATGTTCTCTTTGGTTCGAATACGACCCATGTTTGAACAGGAAGCCCCCAAGTGATTCTGAAAATTTGTTTAACGACGCTGATTCGAATACGATCCACGTCGGTTCTCAGAGGGGTTACACTATGATTCAAATATGACCAGAGGCAACTTCCCAATGAGCTCGGCACTTTGCCAATCAAATGGGTATCGACAGCTATGTTCTCTTTGGTTCGAATACGACCCATGTGTGAACAGGAAGCCCCCAAGCGACTTTACTGCTTACAGCTAGATTCGAAGATGATCATAAGCCGGATCTTCTGTAAGTCAGCATGTAACAACACACATTTTTGGAAGAGAGCAAAGGACAGAGGTCCTGCTTTATTGCTTTATCATAATATATACATGGCTGAGATAAATATGTACATCACAAGAGTCGGAAGCTCAAGTGTAGTAAGGCCGAAGCTGAGCTATGTTCCACGGCCGACGGGTCTCCTCCTCAGATTTACGTGAGTCCTTATGCTCCCGGATATCAATGAGGTAATATGACCCGTTGTGCAAGTTCTTACTGACCACAAAAGGCCCTTCCCAAGGTGGGGATAACTTGTGTGCATCTGTTTGATCCTGGATGAGCCGGAGCACCAGGTCGCCCTCCTGGAAGACCCGGGATTTGACCCGGCGGCTATGATAACGGCGCAGGTCTTGTTGGTAAATCGCTGAACGGGCGGCTGCCACATCACGCTGTTCGTCCAGCAAGTCCAGAGCATCTTGGCGCGCCTGTTCATTATCCGTCTCAACATAAGCCGCCACACGAGGTGAATCATGACGGATGTCGCTGGGGAGAACTGCTTCTGCTCCATAAACCATGAAGAAAGGCGTGAAGCCTGTAGACCTGTTAGGAGTAGTGTTGATGCTCCATAAAACGGAGGGCAACTCCTCCACCCAACAACCTGGCGTCCGTTGCAAAGGGACCAAGAGCCGGGGTTTAATGCCCTTCAGAATCTCCTGGTTAGCTCTCTCAGCTTGACCATTGGATTGGGGGTGTGCCACTGAAGAGACATCAAGCCGGATATGCTCTCTTTGACAAAACTCCTCCATAGCGCCTTTGGACAGATTAGTGCCATTGTCTGTTATGATGCTGTGTGGAAAGCCGAAGCGGAAGATCACCTTTTTCATAAATTGAACCGCCGTGGCTGCATCACACTTGCTAACTGGCTCAGCTTCCACCCACTTCGTGAATTTGTCCACTGCCACCAAGAGGTGGGTCTTCTTATCCTTGGACCGTTTAAAAGGCCCGACCATATCAAGCCCCCAGACCGCAAAGGGCCAAGTGATCGGGATCATCCTCAATTCCTGAGCCGGCACATGAGCCCGTCGGGAGAACCTTTGGCAGCCATCACATTTACTGACCAAGTCCTCTGCATCAGCGTGAGCCGTCAGCCAATAAAAACCATGACGGAAAGCCTTGGCCACAAGAGATTTTGAACCGGCATGATGGCCACAATCCCCTTCATGGATCTCGCGCAAGATCTCTTGACCTTCCTCAGGGGAGATACAACGCTGGAATGCCCCTGAAACACTGCGATGATGCAACTCGCCATCGATAACAATCATTGACTTAGCCCGCCGGGTTATTTGCCTGGCCAGAATTTCATCCTCAGGCAACTCTCCCCGGGTTATATAAGCCAGATATGGCATTGTCCAGTCTGGTATGATATGAAGAGCCGCCACCAGTCGTGCCTCCGGGTCAGGGATAGCCAAGTCCTCCTCTGTAGGCAACTTAACCGAAGGGTTATATAGGACATCCAGGAAAGTGTTAGGCGGCACCGGCTTTCGCTGAGAGCCGAGCCGGCTTAAAGCATCAGCCGCCTCATTCTTCCTGCGGTCAATGTGCTCCACTTGATATCCCTGAAAGTGCCCGGCAATGGCATCAACCTTGCGGCGATAAGCCGCCATTAGAGGATCCTTAGAATCCCAGGTGCCTGATACTTGTTGAGCCACCAAGTCTGAGTCACCAAAACACCTCAGCCGGCTTAAGCTCATCTCCTTAGCCACCCGAAGACCGTGGAGCAAAGCCTCGTACTCAGCCGCATTATTAGTGCAAGGAAACATCAACCGTAGCACATAATGGAACTTGTCACCTTTAGGGGAAGCCAAGACCACACCAGCCCCCGAGCCCTCCAGCTGCCTGGACCCATCAAAGTGAATAGTCCAATAAGTGTTATCCGGCTTTTGCTCGGGTACTTGTGACTCTGTCCAATCATTGATGAAATCTATCAAGGCCTGAGACTTAACAGCAGTGCGTGGCACATATTTGAGGTCATGAGGTCCAAGTTCTATAGCCCACTTAGCAATTCTCCCTGTAGCCTCTCTGTTCTGGATAATATCACCGAGAGGGGCGGAACTGACCACAGTGATGGGATGACCTTGAAAGTAATGCTTAAGCTTCCGGCTCGCCATAAACACCCCATATACGAGCTTCTGCCAATGCGGATACCGCTGCTTGGACTCAATGAGCACCTCACTGACATAATAAACCGGCCGCTGAACCGGATGCTCCTTACCCGCCTCCTTGCGCTCCACCACAATAGCCACGCTGACGGCTCGTGCGTTTGCCGCTACATACAGTAGCAAGGGCTCCTTATCAACCGGAGCAGCAAGGACGGGGGGCTCTGCCAGTTGCTTTTTCAAATCCTCGAAGGCGGTATTAGCTGCATCATTCCAGACAAAGTTATCAGTTTTCTTCATCAATTGATATAAGGGCATAGCCTTCTCACCCAAACGGCTTATAAACCGGCTTAACGCAGCGATGCGACCCGCCAAACGCTGAACGTCATTTATACATGCCGGCTTAGCTAGAGAAGTGATAGCTTTGATCTTCTCTGGGTTAGCCTCAATGCCCCTGTCAGAAACCAAGAAGCCCAATAGTTTGCCTGCAGGAACACCAAAAACACATTTGGCCGGGTTAAGCATCATCTTATAGACCCGGAGATTGTCGAAGGTTTCCCTTAAGTCATCTATCAGGGTTTCCTCCTTGATGGATTTAACCACAATGTCGTCCACGTAAGCGTGAACATTGCGCCCGATCTGCTTATGAAGGCAATTCTGCACACAACGCTGGTAAGTCGCCTGTGCACACTTGAGTCCAAAGGGCATAGACACATAGCAGAAGGCTCCAAAGGGAGTGATGAACGCCGTCTTCTCCTGGTCCTTAACTGCCATCTTAATCTGATGATACCCGGAATAAGCATCCAAGAAACTTAAGCGTGCACAACCTGCCGTGGCGTCAATGATTTGATCGATACGGGGGAGAGCAAAAGGATCAGCCGGACACGCCTTGTTCAAGTCCGTGTAGTCCACACACATCCGCCAGGTGCCGTTCTTTTTAAGTACAAGCACCGGGTTAGCCAACCACTCTGGGTGAAAAACCTCAACAATGAACCCGGCCGCCAAAAGCCGGGCCACTTCTTCACCAATAGCCTTCCGCCTCTCTTCGTTAAACCGTCGAAGGAACTGTCTGACCGGCTTAAATTTTGGATCCACATTGAGAGTGTGCTCAGCGAGTTCTCTAGGTACACCTGGCATGTCAGAAGGTTTCCATGCAAAGATGTCCCTATTCTCACGGATGAACTCGATGAGCGCGCCTTCCTATTTCGGGTCCAGATTTGCACTGATGCTGAACTGCTGAGACGAGTCACCTGGAACAAAATCAACAAGTTTAGTCTCATCGGCTGATTTAAACTTCATTGCTGGTTCATTCTCCGTGGTTGGCTTTTTCAGAGAGGTCATATCTGTTGGGTCAACATTGTCTTTATAAAATTTCAACTCTTCTGTGGCACAAACAGACTCTGCATAAGCCGCGTCACCTTCCTCACACTCCAGAGCCACTTTCCGGCTGCCGTGAACTGTAATGGTCCCATTGTGACCCGGCATCTTGAGCTGTAAGTACACATAACACGGCCGTGCCATGAACTTGGCGTAAGCCGGCCGTCCGAATATAGCATGGTATGGACTTCTTATCTTGACCACCTCAAAGGTCAACTTCTCCACCCTGTAGTTGTTTTCATCACCAAAAGCCACTTCCAATTCGATCTTGCCGACTGGATAAGCCGACTTACCGGGTACCACACCATGGAAGATAGTATTTGACTGGCTGAGGTTCTTATCAACTAGCCCCATACGACGGAAAGTCTCATAATAGAGGATGTTGATGCTGCTGCCTCCATCCATGAGTACCTTTGTGAACTTATAGCCTCCCACCTGAGGAGCCACTACTAAGGCCAGGTGGCCCGGGTTATCCACCCGGGGAGGGTGATCCTCCCTACTCCACACTATGGGCTGCTCCGACCACCGTAAGTAGCGTGGAACCGCCGGCTCAACAGCATTAACAGCCCTCTTGTGAAGCTTCTCGTCTCGTTTGCACAAACTAGTGGTGAACACGTGATACTGTCCACCGCTAAGTTGCTTCGGGTTGGTCTGATAGCCCCCCTGTTGCTGTTGATGACCCTGACCAGACTGTTGATTGAAGCCCCCTTGACCGTTCTGAGGACCGGAATTTGACCCGCCACCCGGGCCATGAAAGCCGCCAGCGCCGGAGCCGCCTGCGCCTGGGCCGCCGCCCGGGCCATTGTAGTTTTTAAAGGCCTTCATGATAGCACAATCCTTCCACAGATGAGTCGCTGGCTTCTCTCTAGAGCCGTGTCTCGGACAAGGTTCATTCAACAGCTGCTCCAGAGAAGGTCCTGACCCGCCGCCTCGGGGAGGGGGCCTCCCCTTGCGTCGCTGGTTGTTGCCTTGGGTGTTGGCTACGAACTCCAGGCTGCCATCGGCCTTGCGCTTGCCTCCTCCTTGATTCCCCGGGTTAAACTGAGGGCCCTTGCCATTGCCGTTCTTCTTTCCCTTCCCTGTCCTTTCATCATCTGAAGGGGGATCCTTGGTACCATCGGAATCAGCGTATTTGACAAGAGCCGCCATTAGTGTACCCATATCCGTGCAGTCACGTTTAAGCCGCCCAAGCTTCATCTTTAGGGGCACAAAACGACAGTTCTGTTCTAACATCAAGACTGCAGAGCCGGCGTCCATCTTATCTGATGAATGTATGATCTCCTTGACCCGGCGAACCCAATGGGTCGTGGACTCACCCTCCTGCTGCTTACAGTTAGTCAAATCCACAATTGACATAGACTGCCTACAGGTATCCTTGAAGTTTTGAATGAACCGGGCCTTCAGCTCAGTCCAAGACCCAATGGAGTTCGGTGGCAGCCCTTTTAACCACGTGCGGGCAGTTCCATCTAACATCATGGTGAAATATTTGGCCATGGCCGCCTCGCTGACCTCTAGCAGTTCCATAGCCATCTCATAACTCTCAATCCAGGCCGCAGGCTGTAAGTCAGCTGTATAGTTAGGCACCTTCCTAGGGCCCTTGAAATCCTTAGGTAGACGTTCATTACGGATGGCCGGCACCAAACAAGGGACACCCCCGGTCCTGGTAGAAATACCCACATCAACGGACGCCGTTGGATAAGCCGGGGGGGTCTGATAAGCCGTCAATTGCGGCACCTGCTCCGCCTCTTGCCGTGCTTGGTCTGCGGCGTAGAAGGTTCCAACATGAGCCGGGCCATGGCCAGGGGTGGGCCATGGCGTCGGACATTACTTGAGCCGGTCGCCGAGACCATGTGCCGGCTGTAACTCGGGCTCTGGCCTGGGCGAGGAGTTGAGTGGATCCTGTCCCGGCTGTAGGAGTACGCCTCTTGCTGCGCTAGGGCCGTCTGCAGGAGTTCCCTGACCCGGCGGGTTTCGACGGCTGCCGGAGAATTGCCGTCAACGGGAAGAGCCGCCAGTCGTGCTGCCGCAGCTACCATGTTCTCCAGCGGGTTATCGTAATGACCCGGGGGTATTGGCACATACTGAGGCGGGGCAGGGGGCGCCTGGGGAGGCCCCATTACTAGTGGCTGAATAAGGGGTCCCGACCCGGGCGCAATGACCCCTGGTGGGTTACTGGATCCCGCACCCGGCGTGTTGAATAGATTGCGCGGATCGTAAACCGGCGGGAGTCGAGACTGGGCCTTCTGATGCCTCCTTCTCATGACCTCGTTGGCCGCGTTCTGATCCATCGTGAGTTGGAAGGACTGCGCCTGAATCAACTGAGTCCGGGCGTCGAGAGCCGCCCGCTCCGCCGCCAGCCTGATCCCTTCTGCTGCAAGATCCTCTTTTGCTTTCATCAGATCCAATTTTAACTGTGCCACCTCCGCGTCATGCTGGGCTTGATCTGCCGGGTCAACCGTGGCAGTTAACAGGGCCGTCATCTTATCTGTGAGATCCATCAGCACCTGAGCCGGGGAAGGCTCCGGGTTTTCTGATCCGGTAGCGGGGTTCTGAACAGGCTGCGCACCAGCCATAAAAACTCCGACCTGACTTGGCGGCTCAAAAAGGTCCGGAATACTGTTGCCATCGGAATAACTCATGAGCCTGCCATCTTGAAGTTGGTACAACGAGTTTGACTCATCAGCGGCCGACTCGCCGTCAGAGCCGGCGGCCGCCTCATCCCCAGACCCAGATGGATCGGAGGGCCTTCCATGGATGCATCCCACAAAAGCGCGTTTTAAGGCAGGCCGGGCCCGGGCGGGTCGTGCGCGCTGAGCCGTTTCGATGAGATCGGCGCAGAGACCCGGCTCGGGGCCCGGCTCACCAACCTTGCCAATGAAGACATGAATTCCGCCAAAGGGGACCCGGTACCCGTACTCCACTGAGCCGGCGTCGGGGCCCCAGTCCGCGTCGTCGATGTAGAGCCTGCCGCGACGACTCTTGGTCATCTGGCCCACAGCGTATCCCTTGAGCCCTTCGAAGCTGCCCTTCAAGAACTCAAATCCACCGTGCGCTTGCCCCACGGTGGGCGCCAACTGTCGTGGAATTGTCACGGCAGATGTCCTTGGGCTAGGACTTAGTCGTGGAGCCATCGCAACTAGGAAGCTTGAAGGGGTTATGCGGGACAAGGAACACGAGGGTTTATACTGGTTCGGCCCCTTACGGTGAAGGTAAAAGCCTACGTCCAGTTCGAGGTGTTATTGATTAGGGTTACGATCGCCAGGGAGCTAAACAGCTATCCCGGCTCTCGCAGAGATTGTTGTCGCCCTTGAACCGCTGCCGGGTCCTCCCTTTATATAGGGAGGCTGACGCCCAGCAGCCCTTAGAGTCCCGGCCGGCTCATAAGAGCGTCTGGCTCGGACTCTAATCAATACTTGCCTTACACTACAAGTCTACTATAACAATGATTGTAACTACGGGCTTTAAGCCATATCCGGGTCTCAGCCCATCTCTGGCCCATTATCTTGAAACTTAGCTCCGGGCTTCTGGTAATGACCCTTAGAATAACCCGGCCATCCTGGCGGGTGACTCCAAGGTCTATATCCTCAACAGCCAGCGCAGTAGGTCTCTCCGGCTCAACAAACTCCGTCCGGGTGATTACCACGTCCGGGTCATCTGCTGGTTGAGCCGAGCTGGAGGCCTCCGGGTTAACAGAAGCTTCTGATATGGGCTTGTTGGTTGGAGCAGCGGCCTCGGGAGCAGAGGCAGCTGGCGGTTCTTGACCGGCTACCTCCGGCTCAGGCAAATCCGGCTCTTCGACTGGCTTGGTCTTCTTCGCCCTCTTGGAGAGCTTGGCCTGGGCGCTGAAAAGACAGAAAGGTTAAGCACAAGAGTGTAAGTAAAAGACAAAGTACACCATAAGATGATCATTATTACCCGGGCACAGTCTTGAAAGCCGGCAGGTTCGACTGCATAGAGTCGCCCGAAGAGGGGGAAGTCTCCTGATAATTTGAGTCAGAAGAATTGAGTGGCTGACGTATAACACCCGCCAAAGGATGAAAAGGGTACAAGTTGGAGATAACCTCAGTTCGGCGCTTCCTCGATGCGTTAGGTAACCCGGAGGAGAGGTCGGCGTCCTTGTTGGTCCGGGTGTGACGCCGGCTCTCATGAACCTGTCGCTTCAAAATAAATTAAGGATCTTGATAAGCTAAAGGATGTGAAAAGCTTACTTTCTGGGTTACCCTTCGGACTTTCAGCCTTGGCAAGGGCTCCGAGTCGGAGGAAAGTGACATTACCTCTTCAACCACCGGGTTACTGGCTCCGGTGTCATCCTGTTGATGAACAAGTGTTGGTAAGGCGGACAGAAATAAACAATAAACATAACAGAGAGTTTACAGGTTCAGGGGTTACCTCTGACTCGGAGCTGTCGCTTAGTTGCATCAGCTCCGAAGTAGTAGGCCTACTTCCCTTCTTACGGGGAGCGGCTTTCTTCGCCTTTCTGGCCTTCTTGGCCGCTTCATGGTCATATTTGACCCGCCAGAACTTGTCATCAGCCTGAAAAATACAATGATGATTTATTAAAACGATTCAGATGAAAGTTATATACAGAAGAAGATAAGATGATCAGATCAGCGGCTTACCATTGGGGCTGGGTTGGTCTTGCAGAAGGGGGCTAACCCGGTCCTCCCGCAGTCTGCCAGGCTCTTGTTCAAAAGAGCCTTGGTCATATCCTCTGCAACATCTTCAGGAAGATCGTTGCGGCTGTGTCTCTGGGGGTCATCCTTTCGGCCCGTGTACTCGCACATTAAGCCGGGGCGGCGGCTCAATGGGATCACCCGCTAGGAGATCCAGACCCGGACCAGATCGATTCCGTTGAGACCATTGACCAGGAGAGCCTTGATCTTGTTTATGGTGGGGAGCAGAGGTTGGCGCTCCGCTTGAGTCAGCTTGTCTGACAGTGGGTGTGTTGGCTCCAGACGCGAGGGGCGAAAGCCGGGCAACGGACTCTCATCAGCCGGCGACGTGTCTTGGCAGTAGAACCACGTCAGATTCCAGTCTTTTGGGTGGCTTGGCGGCTCTGCGTAAGGGAAAAGGCAGTCCCTCCGCCGCTGAATGGAGATGCCACCTAGCTCCAAACTTGGCCCATTGGCGCACTCATTCTGACGGTTCAGGTAGAAGAGCTCTCTGAAGAGTAGCAGGCTGGGCTCCTCTCCAAGATAGACCTCGCAGAACACTTGGAAGTTGCAGATGTTGGACACCAAGTTGGGTCCTATATCTTGTGGCCGCAGGTCAAAGAAATTCAGCCCGTCTCTAAAAAATTTGAGCCGGGCAGTGCGAAGCCCCGGCTCATGTGATCCGCAAAAATGACCACCTCCACGTCCTTTGGCTGTGGTCTCTCCTCTGACGGGTCAGGGGCACGGTAGGACATGACATCCTTCTTGGGCAGGTAGCCTGACTTGACAAAATCCGCTAAGGTCTCATTGGTGACATTGGATCTCATCCAATTGCAAGTGATAGAGGCTTTAGGAGCTTTGGGAGGCATGGTGAAAGTCGGCAGCCTATGATAAAAGGAAACGTCCGGTTTAAGTATAAGCCGGAGGGAAGTTATAGTTCAATGTTAAAGTGGCGGCTTACAGAGAGGACTAATGACATATATCTAAGTGCACCAGGTTATTTAAGCCGCCCAAGGTATTGAGAGTAATTCGATTGTCTACGGCCTTATCATAGATGAGCCGGAAAATTCTATGGCACATGGTCTCCTTTGAGTCGGAAGGTTCTACGGCGCGTGGTTTCTTTAAGCCGGAAATATAAACCGCCATGACTCAATGAGTGCAGTTTTTTACTAAGTGTGGTGAAAACAGGTTTCACGCATTAGGGTGAATATTTTGGATCAAAATGGTCGGGCAAAAGGAAAATTTCTAGACCTAAAAACAGACGCAGGGGAGTTCTTGGGCTCGAACAAGGCTCTTATGCAGTAAAAAGAGGGCTACTTGCATGTGAAATGGGTGCTAAACAGTTACCGCAGTGGTTCTATACAAGGCTAAGATCAAAAACGGGCAGTAAAAATGACAACTACCGGAGCTCGTGGGCGACAACGAAGAACACGAAGAACATGGATGAACCCTACGGCAGATCTGTTCTACAGGGCAAGCAGGACTTACAGGGGCTGGTGAGTCGCGGAGGTCGTCGCGTTTCTCTGGTCAAATCAGGGTGATGTAGCGGCCTGAGTTGGTGACGGCGAGAAGACCCGCGGCGGCGGCGGCAGCAGAGCTCGAGCAGGGGAGCAGTGGCGCGAGGAAGAAGACGAAGAAGAGAGGAGTGGCTGAAGGCCCGTCGGGCCGGCCTATTTATAAGGGTGAGCTCATAAGTGGGCGCGAGAAACGAGGAGACCACGGCGTGGTTATCTCCCCACGAAACGCCTCGATTTTCGGGATGGCAGTAAAGATAAGATCCGTTGCGGATCTGGTGGAGTAAAAACGGGCTTAATAGAAGATGACGTCACGGCGGATTACCCGGAGTTCAGAGAATGACGTCACGCTGGGTTATGGCCTTCACACAAATGGTAAGCCGGAGATTTTTTCTGTCGAAAGAATTGAAGATTGACATGAGCCGGCTCAAATCAATCTGGGGCCTAATGTTGAGGATATAGACCTTAGAGTCACCCGCCAGGAGGGGCCGGGTTACTCTTATGGTCATTGCCAGAAGCCCGGCGCCAAGCTTGAAGACGGTGGGCCAAAGACGGGCTTAAGACCCGGATATGGTTTAAGGCCCGTAGTTACAATCGTTATTATGGTAGAGCTTGTAGTGTAAGGCAAGAATAGTTGAGAGTCCGAGCCGGACACTCTTATGAGCCGGCCGGGACTCTGAGAACTACTGGGCGTCAGCCTCCCTATATAAAGGGTCGACCCGGCGGCGGTTTAGGGACAAGGAAGATCTCATCGAGAGCCAGGCATAGCAGTTTAGCTCCCTGGTCATCGAAACCCTAATCAATACCACCTCAACTGGACGTAGGCTTTTACCTTCACCGTAAGGGGCCGAACCAGTATAAACCCTCGTATTCCTTGTCCCGCTTAACCCCTTCAAGCTTCCTAGCTGCGATGGATCCACGACTAAGTCCTAGCTCAAGGACATCTGCCGTGACAATTCCACGACACTTTCCGAAGGAATCCGCCACCGCCACCAACAGCAGCCCAGAGTGGGATCCTAGGATCCAGCCCCTGGTGAAATCGTGAGTATATAAAATCCAGACACGTTTATATATCCAGACTCACTAGCATATAGCGTTTAACGCCTCGAGTTACGCCTTTTTTGCAGTCCGGCCAGGTCCCGCGCCGAACAATCCTCATGAGAGGATTTACTGGGTTCGGATGCTATGGACAGCGGGACACCCCCGACGGCCCCCTCCCCGAAACACGTGAACGACACCGAGGCATCATCCCAAAGGGACCCACGCCGAGGAGGGGGTGGAAAGACCGTCAAGGCGGCGCCAGAAGGCCAAACTTCGGCGGCCGAACATATGGGAGAAAAGGCTCCCATGGACACCGACGGCGGGGGCTATCTTGAATTCGGCCCCCAGCCGGACACAATTCCGGAAGCCAACACGGCCCCGGAATCAGGCAGGCAACCTCCCTCGTTAAGAGGGGGTGTGCCTGTTCCACTGGCAACCTCTGCCCAACCAGAGGTGCCAGATACCTTATCAGCAGCGTTGAAGAGCGCCTCCATCGTTGAAGAACACCGTGCCCTTATGGGTGCGGTGATTGCGAAGATTCAGTCCGCAGAAAGCGGGCTGAACGAAGCCTCCATCAGCCTTATAACGGGCTTTGAGGTATGTTGTGAGGTTTGCAAAGAGTGTCATAGTATAGATAGTAGCCCCTGATACACTATTCGGCGTTCGAAAGAAAGAACCAGACAGAGGATCAAATATATGTTTGCAAGAGACTTACCTTGTGGTACCTCTCCCTCTTTTGCTTTTTATAAGGAGGCGTCATTAGTGACTGCCGCCTCTCATACTGCGGAAGTCTCCGGACTGAAACAGAGTCTGGAACGGGCCGAAGAAGAACTTGGCCAGGTGAAAAAGCAGTTGAAAGATAACCAAGGTATGGAAAAAACCTTGCTCGCATTCAGCGCGAATGAATAATTGAATATGATGAAAAAATTTCATGATGTGCTCTAGGGCCGACGGCCGAGGTCGAGGCTCTTAAGAAGGCGGTGGCCGAGGCCGAGAAGAAGGCAGCCACAGAGCAGGCTCTTCGTGAAAAGCACGAGGCCAGGGTTATTGAAGTTGAGCAAAAGCTCCAAGAGGCGGTGAAGAAATGCGAGACTTTGGAGCAGAGTTTAACGGAGAAAGAATCCGAACTCACCAAGGGTCGTCAAGCCGCACACGATGCCCGGGGCGAAGCCGAAGGTGCCCTGCAGGAAATCCAGGAGGCCAGGAAGATCACTGCGGGTAAGGCTTTTTCTACGCAAAGCAAATTTTTGAAGGGAGAAAATCACGTTATTAATTTGAATTCGGATTTCTCCAGGGGTGTTTGCGGAACTGCCACACAGCGTATCTGATGCCTTACAATTCTACAGAGCCAAAGAAAGGAGCACTGCGGAGAAGCTCTTCTGGTCGCAGTATCTGGCGCCAGAGTATCCAGTGCCCTTTGCCGATCAACTGAAGCAGCTGATCGAACTACATAGGGCGGCTAAACTATCCATGAAGGATTTAATTATCCGGCTATGGCCCGCCGAGGCGATTCCCAGCAGCTACTTCGGGCTCGTGAAGCGGCTTGTAAGTGCATGCCCTCGACTTGAAGTCATCAAGCGTCGGTCTGTATGGAAGGTGCGCGAATGGCCTTCGCCGCACAAAGGTGCACTGGGCGAAGATGGATGCCGAAAAGCTGATGATCGAAGGACCGCCTGCAGGGAAGGAGCACCGCAAGCCCGAGTTATATAATGATAGTGTCCTGAAAGGGTCCCGCCTTGTAGCAGAGCAATGTGCCAAGGATATTATATTCACATGAATACATTCATGCTATCCCATGTAGTGTTGAACAAGGTCATTTAAATGATATAATGACTGTTATTTGAGAATTTTACCTCCTGTGTGGCCGTTTTATATATTAAACCTGAGAGTTGGCCAGTCGTCGGCTTCTGCCCCCACGTAGGAAGTACGGCGGTGTTCGGGATAAACATGAGCACTCTTTACCCCAGTTTTGGGTCCTTGAAGGATGTGTTCAGCGCAACGAACCAGACAATCGGACTATAAGGCTTTATCACTCTCACTTAGCCATAGGAGTTTGACAAAAGAAAGGTAGGCGCAGCCCCTGGTGTTCAAAAGACCGCACTAGGGGCTCTATAAGCACCTGATCGGAAGAAAAAGCCGATCCATCACACACTACATTATTTATCGCATAATGCGGAAGAAATCCTTAAAGATTTTGTAACCTCTCGAACAGCTGACCAGCTCTCGCCGTATCATGACAGTCAGCTTTCGGCTTTCTTTACTGAGGCGCTCGTTCGGAAGAATCGGGACGCAATCGCAATAGTTCTACCTTTACTACCCTAGCCGATATAGCGGAACGTATGGTAGCAAGCACAGGAGCCGCGCAACCCAACTATTGACCCAAGACATGATTCGGAGCCGATGCATATAATGCTATAAGTTCGGGGTGCCGAACGACCGTGAAGGTATTCATACTTTATTGCCGTATTATGGGTACAACGAGGCCCCTGGCATATTAAGGCGTATCGTAGTGTACATATGCCATTTGACAAAGAATATCAATAAGAAAGAACAACAAGTAAGCCTCATATAAAGCCACATGTTGTAATTGAATAATACGTCGATGCGTACGAGTACAAGTAGTGTGATAAAAACAAATATGACTTCAGAACTTGCTGAGACCAAGGGAGGGAAGCTATGTGCGGATCCGGATAATAATCGGATGGTCATCAGGGGGAATATCTAAGGATTCCCTTACGCGTTCGAGCTGTTTCCCTCCTTGGTATGTTCGTCCCCTCATGGGTCTGGTCGCCCTGTCGCCAGTGATGGCCTACACAAAAGTGGACCTGCAAAGAAAGTGCAAAAAATGTTTGTGTGCCAGAGCGGTTAAGCCGCATTGTGTGGCCTAACCTGGCTTTGCCTCCGCCTACCGCCGGAGTGATTAATTGAGCTCTTGACGAGCTGGGCTATCCTGCCGCGGAGTAGTTCGGACTCTTTTGACTGTGTCCGGGAACCTGGCTATCGAATGAAGGTTTGATTGAAAAATGCCAGTCTGCACTTCTACTGTTAAGGCGGCGGTGTGCTCTTTAGTATGGGGGAGCGTTTGGCTTTGCCATTAACTGTTATGACGCCGCGTGGACCGGGCATTTTGAGCTTAAGATAAGCATAATGTGGCACCGCGTTGAATTGAGCGAACGCGGTTCGTCCGAGGAGTGCATGATAGCTGCTGCGAAAAGGGACGATATCAAAGACTAACTCTTCGTTACGGTAGTTATCCGGGGGTCCGAAGACTACTTCCAGAGTGACGGGGCCTGTACAGCGGGCCTCCACGCCTGGTATCACACCTTTAAAGGTGGTTTTAGTGGGTTTGATCTTTGAAGGATCAATACCCATCTTGCGCACTGTATCCTGATAAAGCAGGTTTAGACTGCTGCCTCCGTCCATAAGGACTCGTGTGAGGTGGAATCCGTCAATTATTGGGTCAAGGACTAATGCGGCTGAGTCGCCCTGACGGATATTGGCCGGACGATCCTTGTTGTCAAAGGTGATCTGGCCGGACGACCATAGGTTATATTTTGGGGCGACTGGCTCCGTTGCGTCATCATCCCTAGGTGTGCGCCTCCGCTCCCGCTTGGGAATATGGGTGGCGTTTATCATATTCACCGTTTTAATTTGCGGGGGAAACTTCTTTTGCCCTCCTGTGTTCGGTGGCCAGGGCTCCTCGTCGTCGTCATCGCTTTGCGACCCCTTCTCCTTGTTTTCGGCACCTAACTTGCCGGCTTGTTCGAAGACCCAGCATTCTCTGTTGGTATGATTGGCTGGTGTTCCTGGGGTGCCGTGAATTTGACATGGACGGTCGAGTATACGGTCCAGACTGGACGTGCCCGGACTGTTTCTTTTGAATGGCTTCTTCCGTTGACCGGACTTGAAGCCACTGAATCCGGCATTGACGGTCGTGTCTTCAGTGTTATCGCCATTATTTAGACGCTTGTGTTTGCTGCGTTGGGGCTTGCCGTTGTTATCTCTTGGTTCAGAAGTCCCCGGTTTGCTTGAGGTGCTGTTGCTACGAGCCAACCAGCTGTCCTCGCCCGCACAAAAGTGGGTCATGAGTGTCGTAAGCGCTGCCATGGATTTCGGCCTCTCTTGGCCAAGATGTCGGGCAAGCCACTCGTCACAGATGTTATGCTTAAAGGCCGCTAGGGCTTCGGCATCCGGACAGTCGACAATTTGGTTCTTTTTAGTGAAGAACCGGGTCCAGAATTTCCTGGCTGACTCTCCGGGCTGTTGGGTTATGTGACTTAAGTCATCGGCGTCCGGTGGTCACACATAATTTCCCTGGAAGTTGTCGAGGAATGCGTCTTCCAAGTTCTCCCAGCTGCCAATGGAGTTTGCCGGCAGACTATTTAGCCAATGCCGAGCCGGTCCCTTGAGCTTTAGTGGGAGGTACTTGATGGCATGTAGATCATCGCCGCAGGCCATGTGAATGTGGAGAAGGAAATCTTCAATCCATATCGCGGGGTCTGTTGTCCCATCATATGGTTCGATGTTTACAGGTTTAAACCCTTCTGGGAATTCATGCTCCATTACTTCGTCAGTGAAGCATAGGGGGTGTGCGGCGCCTCTGTGGCGGGCTACATCGTGACGCAGTTCGGATGAATGTGGTCTGCTATGTTCGGCCCAAACGGATTTGTATTTAGTATATCTGGCATGGCGGTCATCGTCACGCGTTGGGGCCCGCACCCACGATCCGTAGATCGATCTTGATTGTCCTGCTTTGTTTTCAGTTTGTCTCGCAGGTCGTGCATGTAGCCCCGGGCCTTTGTGTTTTTGTTTTATTGGCGACGGGGTGCGGGCTGGTGTTCGGGTTGATACGCCGCTTTATCTCGGCCACGAGGTGGTCGGTCAGCCGCATCCTGCGCTGGTAGTATAGGCTCTAGTGCCTCGTCCTCGAGTTGAGGTAACAACCTGCGCCTCGGGAAGCTTTTGTTTGGGCGCTAGAGTCCGTATTCCTCGGCCGCCAGGACCTCAGTCCATCTGCCACTTAGCAGATGTTGATCAGCTTGAAGCTGTTGCTGTTTTTTCTTCAGGCTCTTTGCAGTGGCTATAAGCCGGCGCTTGAAGCGCTCCTGCTCAACGGGATCCTGAGGCACGATAAATTCATCGTCGCCAAGGCTTACCTCGTCTTCGGAGAGGGGCATGTAATTGTCATCCTCCGAGTTTTCAACCGCTGCCTGTTCATCAGGGCTAGCTTGCCCGTCCTCCCATCCGGCCTGTTCGAATCTTGGCTGGGCGGGATTGTTTTCGACTTCGGCATCATCCGGAGTGCTATTGTCTCTTGTGCCGGTATCGCTATTTTTGCTATGGTGGGTTTTGGAGCGGCGCTGCAGACGTCGGCGCTTAGGTTGCTTCTCAAGAGGATCACCATCCATTGCATCCTTTTGATCCTCACCATCGTTTTCTTTGGGTGTGTCCACCATATATATGTCGTATGATGAGGTGGCTGTCCAGCGCCCTGAGGGCGGTGGTTCCTATTCTTCTCCGGCATCGTCGTCCATACCGTCGATGTCCTCGGAGTCGAAATCAAGCATGTCAGTTAAATCGTCGACAGTGGCTATTAAGTGGGTGGTGGGTGGGTAACGAATTCCTTCGTCGTCCGCTTCCCACTCAAGCCGTACACAGTTCGGCCAAGAGTCTCCTGACAGGGAGAGAGATTTTAATGAATTTAGCACATCGCCCAAGGGCGAGTGCTGAAAGATATCCCCGGAGCTAAACTCCATGATCGGTGCCCAGTTAGATCCGATGGGCACGGACGCACGCGGTTCGGAGCCTATGGCCGGAGACGAGTCCGAGGGTCCGATGACACAGACCTCATCGGAAGTGGAATCTGTGTTTGGCTCTATCGCCGTTGAGTGTGCGGCCTCCGCTGCGGGGTCCATCCTCCCGTCCTCGGATGGCACGATCTGTACTGGATTTAAAGCCAGGGTAGCTGCAGGTGTGATCTCCTAAACACCGTCTGACGACAGATCTAGGTCATGCTCGTTGCGACTGGAGGGTGCACCTGTCATGGGCTCGAATCCGTCGAAGATCAAGTCTCCGCAGATATCGGCAGTCTAATTCAGGCTTCCAAACCTGACCTGATGGCCAGGAGCGTAACTGTCGATCTGCTCCAGATGGCCAAGCAAGTTGGCCCGCAGTGCGAAGCCGCCGAATACGAAGATCTGTCCAGGGAGGAAAACCTTGCCCTGGACCGCATTGTTGTGGATGATTGAAGGAGCCATCAAGCCTTATGGTGACGACACAGTGGAACTCTCAATGAAAGCACCAATGACGGTGTCAAAACCGTTGGATCTCGGGTAGGGGGTCCCGAACTATGCGTCTAAGGCTAATGGTAACAGGAGGCGGGGGACACAATGTTTACCCAGGTTCGGGCCCTCTCTATGGAGATAATACCCTACTTCCTGCTTGATTGATCTTGATGATATGAGTATTACAAGAGTTGATCTACCACGAGATCGTAGAGGCTAAACCCTAGAATCTAGCCTATGATTCTGATTGTTGTTCTCCTACGGACTAAACCCTCCGGTTTATATAGATATCGGAGGGGGCTAGGGTTACACAGAGTTGGTTACAGAGAAGGGAATCTACATATCTGAATTGCCAAGCTTGCCTTCCACGCAAAGGAGAGTCCCACCCGGACACGGGACGAAGTCTTCAATCTTGTATCTTCATGGTCCAATAGTCCGGCATAAGCATATCGTCCGGCTGTCCGAGGACCCCCTAATCCTGGACTCCCTCAATCCTCACGAGGCTGCTCCCTGCAGGCGCCCTCGCGAGGTTGGCCCTGCCAACGATCCTCCCGAAGATGGTCGCGCCACTCCTGGCGATGGTTGCGTCCGTCCCAGCGTCATCCACCTCGGCCACCTCCACGGTCGTAGCCTCGATCGTTGTGCTCGGGGTGTCGACCGAGGCGCCCGTCACAAAGGGCCCTGAGCTCCTGGCAGTCGTTGGTGTTGTGGTTGTGGACATTGTGGAAGATGCAGAACGGTCGGTTGATTTTGGACGACTCGTGGTGGTCGCAGCCGCGCTTCATCTCTGGCTCGGCCGCGAGCACGGCCGGCCCTTTGCGCTTCACGTCCTTGGCCTTGGCCTTCTTGTCTTCGGGGTCAGCATCAGGGACCTCGAGGAGGGAGAGGCGCCCCTCCTCAGCCCTTGCACACTTGTTCGCCATGTTGAACATCTCGAAGGCTATGCATAGGTCCTCGTGGATGACGAGCTCCTCCTTCATCTTGACATCGCGGACGCCATCAGTGAACGCTGAAATGATGGCCTCATCCGACACCTTGGGGATCTTGAGGCGAACGTTGTTGAAGCGCTGGATATACTTCTGCAGGGTCTCTCTTGGCTGCTGCTTGATGCGACGCGGGTCACCCGCGGCTGGGGGACGGTCGCGAGTGCCCTGGAAGTTGGCGACGAAGCGAACGCGCATCACCTCCCAAGACGAGACTGATCCCACGGGAAGATTCAGGAGCCAATAATGCGCGCCATCCTTGAGGGCCATGGGGAACCAGTTCTCCATGATCTTCTCATCGCCGCTGGCCGCCTCGATGCTTAGCTCGTAGAGCTGCAGGAACTCGGCGGGGTCGATGGTGCCGTCGTAGCGTGGGGGCAGGTAAGGTTTGAACTTGCTCGGCCAGATGATGTTGTAGAACTCTGAGGTGAACGCGTGACATCGTGCTGTGGCCACGGGGGCTCGTCGAGGAGGTGAAACCTGGTCCTGGTGCACGCGCGCCGCCACCTCCTGTGGCGGCACGCGGGCTAGACGTGGGGGGTGCAGGAAGCACGCGTGCTTCCCCTTGAGGCCGCTGCACCACCTGGTAGCTCATCTTTTCCCGCACAGGCGCCTGGCATGGCAAGTTGCCCCGTGGCGCCACACGCCTTGGCTCGACGATGACGCCCTGGGCCGGAGGTGGTGGAGGAGCCCCGTGAGCCACGTCGCCCACGGCAGGCGGCTGCTGGGCAGTGAGCGGGCTGGTGTAGCAGAGCCCCCAACCGCGCTAACGAGCTCAGCGATCCGCTCGAGCCATTCCTCGTAGAAGTCGCCAACCAGGCGGTAGCGAAGGAGCTCTCATGCCATGAGCAGAGCGGCCTGCGCGTTCGCCAGGTCGTGACGCGCATGGGAGGATGAAGCTGCCGGGGTCAGTGATGGAGTGGCGGTGCACCCGTCGCGGTGCACCGAAGGGTGCAGCGAAGAAGCTTGCTGCTCGTGGCCAGCAGGGCCCGTGACGGCGTTGGCCACCGGAGACGGAGCACGATGAGCACAACCATCGCCCGCCGGAGCCGTCTCAGCAACGCGAGCGGCGACTGCGGCCCGGCGCTCGGCGCGAGCCTGGCGTGCGTCAGCCATGGAGGTGTCAGAGTGATGGTGGATAGATCGACGGAAGAGAAGATCCGACGCACCCCTACGTGGCGCGCCAAATGTCAGATTACGGGTTCCGCAAACCCTTGAAATGTTTGAACTCTGGGGTGCGTGCAGAGATCTCAACCTACCCAGCCTGCCTACTCGCGATCCTCCTAAGCCTAGCGCGTCGGGCTCAAAGAGACAAAGAGACGCAACAGTTTATCTTGGTTTAGGCCACCTTGCGGTGTAGTACCCTACTCCAGCGTTTTGGTGGATTGCCTCGAGGGGCTGAGGATGAACTAGAACAGTGGATGAACTGGCCTCAGGAGGTGAGGTGTTCTTGAACTCAAGAGAGCTAGTGAGGTGGTCGGGTGAGTGCATCCGATGCCCTTGCTCTGAGCTCGATCGGATCTCCTTCTCTATGGTGGTGACTAAGTCCTATTTATAGTGGCCTTGGTCCTCTTCCCTAATGTTGGCGGGAAGGGATCCCACAACGGCCGGATTTGAAAGGGTACAAGCAGTACAACTTATCCTGACTAAAGTGGTCTTCGCCTGCAAAAATCCCCTGGTCGTGATGTTGCGGTGGGCTTGGTGATGAGCTCCGTCCTGCCGTCTTGGTGGTTGTAACGCCCACGATGCGGCTATATCTCCCACGTGTCGAGGCACGACTTAGAGGCATAACCGCATTGTGGTTTTGTCGCAAGAAGGGTCATCTTCACACAATCCCATGTAATGAATAAGAATGGGATAACGAGAGTTGGCTTACAATCGCCACTTCACACAATACATAAATATAATTCATACATCATCCAAAATCCACACGTAGACCGACTACGGTCAAAATCCAAATGAAAATAAGATAACCCCAAATGCTAGATCCCCGATCGTCCCAACTGGGCTCCACTACTGATCATCAGGAAAAGAAACATAGTAACGACCACGTTCCTCATCGAACTGCCACTTGAGCTCGGTTGCGTCATTTGCACTGGCATCGTCGGCACCTGCAACTATTTTGGTAGAATCTGTGAGTCACGAGGACTCAGCAATCTCATACCCGCGAGATCAAGACTATTTAAGCTTATAGGGAAGGATGGTGCAATGAGGTGGAGCTGCAGCAGGCACTAAGCATATATGGTGGCTAACATACGCAAGTGAGAGGGAGAAGAGAAGCAACGCAACGGTCGTGAAGCTAGAAATGATCAAGAAGTGATCCTGAAACTACTTAGGTTCATGCATAACTCAAACCGTGTTCACTTCCCGGACTCCGCCGAGAAGAGACCATCACGGCTACACACACAGTTGATGTATTTTAATTAAGTCAAGTGACAAGTTGTCTACAACCGGACATTAACAAATTCCCATCTGCCTCATAACCGCGGGCACGGCTTTCGAAAGATAATACCCTGCAGGGGTGTCCCAACTTAGCCCATTATAAGCTCTCACGGTCAACGAAGGATAAACCTTCTCCCAGGAAGACCCGATCAGTCTCGGAATCTCGGTTTACAAGACATTTCGACAATGGTAAAACAAGACCAGCAAAGCCACCCGAATGTGCCGACAAATCCCGATAGGAGCTGCACATATCTCGTTCTCAGGGCACACCGGATGGGCAAGACGTCGGGTTGGCATAGACCCTGGTTGCCCAGGGGGCGCCGGACATCGCCCAGTTTGGGCCAGCACTCGAAGGAGCACTGGTCCGGGGGGTTAAATAAAGATGACCCTCGGGCTCGCGAAAACCCAAGGGAAAAAGGCTTAGGTGGCAAATGGTAAAACCAAGGTTGGGCCTTGCTGGAGGAGTTTTATTCAAGGCGAACTATCAAAGGGGTCCCATAAATCACCCAACCGCGTAAGGAACGCAAACTCAAGGAACATAACACCGGTATGACGGAAACTAGGGCGGCAAGAGTGGCAAAAAACACCAGGCATAAGGCCGAGCCTTCCACCCTTTACCAAATATATATATGCATTAATTAAATAAGAGATATTGTGATATGCCAAAATATCCATGTTCCAACATGGAACCAACTTCATCTTCACCTGCAACTAGCAATGCTATAAGAAGGGCTGAGCAAAAGCGGTAACTTAGCCAAACAACGGTTTGCTAGGAAAGGATGGTTAGAGGCTTGACATGGCAATATGGGAGGCATGATATAGCAAGTGGTAGGTAGCGCAGCATGGCAATAGAACGAGCAAGTAGCAAAAGCAAAGATAGAAGTGATTTCGAGGGTATGGTCATCTTGCCTGCAAGGTTCTCAGAGTTGTCGAAAGCTTGATCCTCATAAGCGTACTCAACAGGTTCCTCGTTCAAGAACTCGTCTCCCGGCTCTACCCACAGCAAGAACACAAGCAATGGAACCACAATCAATCATGGGAAATGCACAAGCAACATGATGCAATACATGCATGATATGCGAGATGTGATATGCGATGCATATGCGTGCTCCGGAAGAAAAAGAATGAACAAGGCAGTAACTTGGCAAACCAAGTATGTCACTAGAAAGATGAGATGATTTTCGTTGAAATCGATATAAGGATCACCAGAAACGGATGCACGGTTTGCAAATGGCAAGCAAAACAAGAATGACATAAATCTGCGATTAACAGCATGATAGCACTTAGAATACATCAAGTAACTATGCTACAGCACCCCAACATAGCAACAAAGCATATGGCAGTAATCTAAAGGAGAGGCTTGACAAAAGATGAACACTGAGCTACGGCAAGATCACAACATAACAGGCTGAAACAAGCATGGCAAGAGTGCAAAAGATATCAGAATCACAGACTTGGTGCAATTACTGGACATGGCCGAAACAGTATCAGGTAGCAATGTTCAGAGCAAGAAAAACACATGCTATAGGAACTTAACATAGAAAAATAAGGCATGGCATGAACCTACTAAAAGCATAGAATAAAAGTCCCTTACTGACCATAAGCCAAAAAGGATCAGAAGATATGATGGCACCATGTAAACATAGCAAGTTTCGTTAACAGGTTTGAGACTTAGCAGAAAACAGAGCATGGCAGTAACAGAAATTATGAGGGCATCTTGGTGAGCTTGATTCACTCACCAAAAAGCAATGCAAGACAAAACAAGCATACCTACAGCAAGATAGCATGTTTATGAAGCTACCCATGGCAAGAGCAAATACATAGCATGTATGGATCAACTACAACAACCTTGGCAAAATTGAATAACATGTAAACAATCCGCCAGCAACATTTTATAGCAAAAGTAGAGCAAGATTGAGACATGCTATGCACTCCATAATTGCACACAGGGGCATTTATAGATGGATCACAACTATATCCATAAAACATCCTTAATGAACATGCCCAAAAGAAGCATGGATCTCTCTGTAGACACATGGATACATAGCAACAAAATAACAGCAGTAACAGACTGTGAAAATCCAAAGTCCCTGAAAACAGAAACATCACGAAGCCTAGTTTGCATGCTTGTGCTAGTCACCACATAGATCACAAAAATACATGGCATACACCTCTATAAAGATGGCATGGCATAGCTCAAAATACCGGTATAGCTCATGCCCATAAGATGCACACATCAATTGCAACAAAAATAACAAAACACCAAGTTCTGATAAGTAACAGCAGTTAACAGCATATAGCACTGTTGCACCAGAGATTTGGGCATCAAGATGGACTCAAATGAACATGGCACAATGGAATAAAATGAGGAGCATCTCGAGGAGAACATTTTGACATATTACACACACGAAACGAAGCAGTATGCACGGAGTTATGATGCGATGAACAGAGCAATATTATGCAAAAACTTCGGGACTTAGAGAAATCAGAGGGGGAGAAGAAGTCAACCGCGGATGGATCTGGATCGGGCGCACGGACGTCGAGGCGGAGCTGGCTCGCCGGAGAAGAAGAGGAGGCGGCGACCGGAGTGGAGAGGAGGGAGATGGCGGCGGGGCACGGGCGCGGGTGCCCGTGGCGTCGGCGCGGAGAGGAGCTCGGGGCCGCGGGGGCCGGCGACGCGGTCGGGCACGGAGGCGGCGGTGACGACCTCGCGGGAGGCGCGCCGGCGACGGGGTCCGGCGAAGGCGGCGGCGGGCGGCGACGCTCGGAGGCGCGGGCGAGCGGGAGGCCGAGGGGGCGGCGACGCGGCCGGATGGGCCGGGAGGGCCCGCCCCGGGCCGAGCGGGCCGGCGGCGGCGGAGCGCGCGGGACAGGTGGCGCTCTCCGGTTGGTCGGGCGCGGCGGCGGGTTTCGTCCGGCTCGGGCAGACGTGTCCGGCGGCGCGGGGTGGAAGAGACTAGGGTTTGATCCGAAATTTCAGAGGGGGAGGTGTTTTTATAGGTAGAGGGAGGTAGGAGACTCCAAATAGAGTGCAGTTTTCGCCCACACGATCGTGATCGAACGACCGAGAGCATGGAGGTGACTTAGAGGGGTTTTGAGCTGTTTGGAGGGGGCTTTTGCTGTAACACACAAAAGGATTTTGCGGTTACCCGGTTAACCGTTGGAGCATCAAACGACCTCCAAATGGAACGAAACTTGACAGGTGGTCTACCGGTGGTATACGAAGGCCACTTGACAAAGCTCGGTCCATTCCGAGAACGTTTAACACCCGCTCACGAAAAAGAAACAAGAGGGGGTGCGCCGGTGCATGTGGGAGTGTCGGATTGCAAAACGGACAACGGGGAAAATGCTCGGATGCATGAGACGAACACGTATGCAAATGCAATGCACATGATGACATGATGTGAGATGCATGACATGAACAAAAATGCAAAACAAAAGACAAAACCCGACCACGGAGGGAATATCATAACACATAGCCGAAAATGGCAAGAGTTGGAGTTACAAATATGGAAAGTTGCATCCGGGTGTTACAACACTCCACCACTACGAGAGGATCTCGTCCCGAGATCTAGGACTGAAAGAACTCCGGATATTCGGAACGGAGATGGTCCTCACGTTCCCAGGTGGCTTCTCGGTCGGAATGGTGCGACCACTTCACTTTCAGGAATTTGATTGACTTGTTGCGAGTCTTGCGCTCAGTTTCTTCAAGAATAGCAACGGGGTGCTCATGATAAGACAGATCTTCTTGGAGATCAATCTCTTCGAAGTTGATGGTGCGCTCCGGAGTCTTGAAGCACTTGCGAAGCTGTGACACGTGGAACACATCGTCCATGTTCGCGAAGTTGGAGGGAAGCTCAAGTTGGTAGGCGAGGTCGCCTCTTTTGCCAATGATCTTGAAAGGACCCACGTATCTAGGGGCAAGCTTCCCTTTGATACCGAAGTGACGAGTGCCTTTCATTGGAGAGACGCGGAGGTAGACATGGTCTCCGATCTCGAAAGCCAAATCACGGTGCTTACTATCATAGTAACTCTTCTGGCGCGATTGCGCGGCTTTGAGATTTTCACGGATGACTTGACACATTTCTTCAGCCTCTGTGATTAAGTCGTTGCCAAGAAGTTGGCGTTCACCAGTCTCTGACCAATTGAGAGGAGTACGGCACTTTCTGCCATATAGAATTTCGAATGGGGCCTTGCCCGAACTCACTTGGAAGCTGTTGTTGTAGGAGAATTCGGCATATGGAAGACAATCTTCCCATTTCATGCCAAAGGAAATGACACAAGCCCGGAGCATATCTTCAAGAATTTGATTGACTCGCTCGACTTGGCCACTAGTTTGAGGATGGAAAGCTGTGCTAAAGCGAATGTTGATGCCCATGGCCTTCTGGAAGGAGTCCCAGAACTTAGAAGTGAAGATGCTTCCACGATCTTAAGATATCAATTGTGGAATGCCGTGCAAGGAGACAATCCTGGAGGTGTATAGCTCTGCCAACTGAGTTGCTGTGATAGATTCTTTGATTGGAAGGAAATGAGCCACTTTAGTAAGCTTGTCGATGACAATGAAGATAGCATCATTTCCGCGCTTGGACTTGGAAAAACCAGTCACGAAGTCCATTTCGATATGATCAAACTTCCATTCCGGGATAGCAAGAGGTTGGAGGAGACCAGCTGGTCGTTGGTGTTCTGCTTTCACCCTTCGACAGACATCACATTCGTTCACGAATTGAGCAATTTCTCGCTTCATTCGAGTCCACCAATACGACTGCTTGAGGTCATGGTACATCTTCGTACTTCCAGGATGAATGGAAAGAAGAGAATTGTGCGCCTCATTCATAATGACTTTCCTTAGATCACCTTTAGGAACCACAATCCGGTCCTCGAAGAATAAAGTGTTTTTGTCATCAATGCGATAGCACTTATATTTGGAAAGACCCTTGTCAATACCACGTTTCACCTTCTTCACCATTGTATCCAGGAGTTGTGCCTCACGAATTTGATCTTCCAAAGTAGGAGAGACTATGAGGCTGGCAAGAAAGCCTTGAGGAACAACTTGGAGATTCAGCTTGCGGAAAGCTTCACAAAGATCCGGTTGGAATGGCTTGAGAATTAAGCTGTTGCAATAAGCCTTCCTGCTCAAAGCATCTGCAATGACATTGGCCTTGCCACTCAATACTCGGATTGTACTCTTGAATCATTTCGAGCCATCGAGTTTGCCTGAGGTTGAGGTTTGGCTGAGTGAAGATGTACTTGAGACTCTTGTGATCGGTGAATATGTCCACTTTTCTTCCCAACAAGAGATGTCTCCATGTTATTAATGCATGGACAACTACCGCCAACTCAAGATCGTGAGTGGGGTAGTTCTTTTCGTTAGGCTTCAACTGACGAGAGGTATAGTCCACAACTTTCTTCTCTTGCATTAACACAACACCGAGACCTTGAAGAGAAGCATCACAGAAAACTTCGAATGGCTTGGATTCATCAGGAGGAGTTAAGACAGGAGCTGTGACGAGTTTCTCTTTGAGAGTGTTGAAAGCAACGTCACACTCAGGAGACCAGACATACTTCACATGCTTCTGGAGGAGGTTGGAAAGAGGCTTTGCAATCTTAGAAAAATTCTCAACGAATCTTCGGCAATAGCTTGCAAGACCAAGAAAACTGCGAAGCTGCTTGACATTCTGAGGAGGTTCCCAATTCACAATTGCATACACCTCCTCGGGATTAACAGCGATGCCCTTGGCAGAGATGATATGACCAAGGTAAAGAACTTCATCGAGCCAAAAATCACATTTGGAAAACTTCGCATAAAATTGATACTCTCTGAGCTTGTCGAGCACCAATCGCAAATGTTTGGCATGATCCTTCTTATTCTTGGAGAAGACCAAGATATCATCGAGATACACCAGGACGAATTCATTGGTATAGGGGTTGAAGATGAAATTCATCATCCGAGAGAATGTTGGAGGAGCATTGACAAGGCCGAAAGACATGACAGTATATTCATAAGAACCAAAGCTTGTTCTGAATGCTGTCTTGGGAATATCTTCTTCACGAATGTGAATCTGATGATAACCCATACGAAGGTCAAGCTTGGAGAATACTTTAGCACCCTTGAGTTCCTCGAATAGCTCATTGATGTTGGGAAGTGGATACTTGTTCTTGATTGTCTTCTTGTTCAATGGACAGTAGTCGACACAAAGTCGGTCTGTGCCATCCTTCTTCTGGACAAAAAGAACACCACAACCCCATGGAGATGAACTCGGTCTGATCAAACCCAGACGCTCTTGTTCATCGAGCTGTTTCTTCAATTCCTTCAGCTCCTTTGGTCCAAGCTTGTAAGGACGCTTGCAAACGGGTTCCGTGCCAGGCTCTAGATCGATAACGAACTCAACTGGCCGGTGAGGAGGCATACCCGGAAGCTCTTCTGGAAAGACATCTTGGAACTCACAAATGACTGGAATCTGAGAGATGGCATTCAATTCGGCCTTCTCATTGAGAGAAAACAACCGAATGGTTTCATCACGAGCGGCATAAATGAAAACATCCTCGGAAGAGTGTGTCAATTGAATTTCCCTGGCAGCACAATCAAGTTGAGCCTTGTGCTTAGAAAGCCAGTCCATGCCGAGAATTAGATCAATATCCGAGTCACCAAGAACCATTGGAGAAGATAAAAATTTATAGTTGCCCCTCTTGATAGAAACATCTGGAGCCATCATTTTGGTATTCAAGAATAAGCCCGGAGAGGAAACCGCTATCGGCTTAGACAGATCGACAATATGCAAATTGTTCATGGATGCAAAAGGTCTTGATATGAAAGAAATAGATGCACCAGTATCAAATAAGACTTTTGCAAGAATATCATTAACTGAGAGATTACCCATTATCACATCAGTAGATTCCTCCGCTTGAGCTGCATTCATCATGTTCACCTTTGCAGACTTGGGATTATGCTTGACCACTGCATTACTGGAAGATCTCACAGGAGGAGGAGACGGAAGACGCCTTTGGTTGAAGCACTTGTTAGCATAGTGACCTTTCTGCTGACACTTGTTGCAAGTCACCTCTGAGAGTGGACGATGATAAGGAGCATTCGACTTCGGAGCTTGATTCTGAGACTTGTTCTGATAGCCAGAGTTGCACGAGTGGGAAGATCCATGGCCACCTTTGTTCTTCTGCTGGTAAGGCTGACGAAACGGAGGAGGAGGAGGCAACCAGAACTTTTGTTGCTTAGCAGCCACTAGTGAGGAAGAAGAAGACTGAACTGCGTCCCTGACTCTCTTCTTAGAAGCCTCACACTTGAGCTGCGTAGCCTCTTGTTTCAGTGCCATATTGTAGAAATCATCATACTTGGTCGGCTCAAAAAGCACGAGAGGTAATTGCAGATCTTCTCTAAGGCCACCTCCGAATTGATAGAGCATGCTCTTTTCATCAGGAACGTCTTGCTTAGCGAAGCGAGCGAGTTTCTGAAACTGAGTATTGTATTGATACACGGACATGCTGCCTTGCTTGAGATTGCGGAACTCCTCACGCTTGCTCTCAACAACACTTTGTGGAATGTGGTGAGCTTTGAAGTCTCGACTGAAATCATCCCAAGTAATCACACGACCTCCTCTGGAATCTTTGTATTGTTGATACCACTCGGCAGCTTGATCCTTGAGTTGAAAAGAAGCGAACTTGACAAAGTCCTCAGGCCTGGCATTGCTACATTCAAAATGCTTGTTGATGTCCACGAGCCAATCATCGGCGTCTGTGGCCTCGGCACGGCAGCTGAAAGACTTGGGCTGATTTGCGAGGAACTGGTTGAGGGTAGCGAAATGAGGCTGATTGTTGCCTTGGCCTTGATTTCCTTGATTGCCTTGCCCTTGGGTGCGTTCTTGCAAGAGTTGCACAATCATCTGAGCATTGGCATTGGTGGCTGCCATGATAGCTTGCCATGCCTCCGGAGGCGGAGGTGGTGGCGGAGGGTTCGCCTGACTCCCTTCATTGTGTTCCGGATTCTGACGCGTTGGCGGAGCCATCCTGAAGAGGGTGACATCCGTTAGCATCTTGATAGACAGATAGGCAAATTGAATTAACGGATAGAAATTGCAACACATAGTCTTCACAATAAACATTCGAACGAGGATGAACGAATGAATTCCATAGTAAATCATCACACTTCCATTAAGGTGAGAAGCCACTTGATAAGAGATTGATGAATAAAATAAAAAGATACGAGTGGAACAAATAAGTGGTAAGGATTACCCAATCACAAACCAAATATTTGCGGGAAGAAATGCTAAGAGCTACATGAATCCCACCTATAAACTGCCGAAACTTTCTGGTTATGCAATCTGGTGTTGGGGATACAGGGGACACAAAATATATCACCCAAACTAGCAATCCCTAGATCCAGCTGTATCCATCCGTCAACACATAACCAAGAAACCTTCGGAAATCGTGTACCTCAACCTTCAAAAATCATCCGTTATACGAGTTATGGCAATACTCCCGAACTCCTGCCCCAGTACTGGGTGGCGTCGAGGTGATCTCACCAACAACTGCATAAAAGAGATTTTCGATGTCGGCGAAACTCAGGTATTCCAGAACTGCAACGATAAAATTGTGACGACAACACCTCGGAGCTCAACTCCCCGGGACACTGCCACAACCCCTAAATGTCAGGAGGAACGAAGAACAATGTTCTCGTCACAAAACCATCGGAACGATTCCAAGATACCCGCGTGATCCTAACATTTTTTAGTGAAATTTGAGGAGAGAAGAGTCAAAACTTCTACGTCAGGAGGCCTCACTAGAGCGACGAAGGGACTGAGGAGTAAAAAGAATCCTACTCTCCGATATATATAATCCTAAGACTCAAAACATTTTTTGTTCTAGACTCAACAACACCAGCGATTCGATCAAGCAGGGGGCTCCTAAGTCGGGGATGGCTCTGATTACCAACTTGTAACGCCCACGATGCGGCTATATCTCCCACGTGTCGAGGCACGACTTAGAGGCATAACCGCATTGTGGTTTTGTCGCAAGAAGGGTCATCTTCACACAATCCCATGTAATGAATAAGAATGGGATAACGAGAGTTGTCTTACAATCGCCACTTCACACAATACATAAATATAATTCATACATCATCCAAAATCCACACGTAGACCGAATACGGTCAAAATCCAAATGAAAATAAGATAACCCCAAATGCTAGATCCCCGATCGTCCCAACTGGGCTCCACTACTGATCATCAGGAAAAGAAACATAGTAACGACCATGTTCCTCATCGAACTCCCACTTGAGCTCGGTTGCGTCATCTGCACTGGCATCGTCGGCACCTGCAACTGTTTTGGTAGAATCTGTGAGTCACGACGACTCAGCAATCTCACACCTGCGAGATCAAGACTATTTAAGCTTATAGGGAATGATGGTGCAATGAGGTGGAGCTGCAGCAAGCACGAAGCATATATGGTGGCTAACATACGCAAGTGAGAGCGAGAAGAGAAGCAACGCAACGGTCGTGAAGCTAGAAATGATCAAGAAGTGATCCTGAAACTAGTTACGTTCATGCATAACTCAAACAGTGTTCACTTCCCGGACTCCGCCGAGAAGAGACCATCACGGCTACACACACAGTTGATGTATTTTAATTAAGTCAAGTGACAAGTTGTCTACAACCGGACATTAACAAATTCCCATCTGCCTCATAACCACGGGCACGGCTTTCGAAAGATAATACCCTGCAGGGGTGTCCCAACTTAGCCCATTATAAGCTCCCACGGTCAACGAAGGATAAACCTTCTCCCAGGAAGACCCGATCAGTCTCGGAATCCCGGCTTACAAGACATTTCGACAATGGTAAAACAAGACCAGCAAAGCCACCCGAATGTGCCGACAAATCCCGATAGGAGCTGCACATATCTCATTCTCAGGGCACACCGGATGGGCAAGACGTCGGGTTGGCATAGACCCTTGTTGCCCAGGGGGCGCCAGACATCGCCCAGCTTGGGCCAGCACTCGAAGGAGCACTGGTCTGGGGGGCTAAATAAAGATGACCCTCGGGCTCGCGAAAACCCAAGGCAAAAAGGCTTAGGTGGCAAATGGTAAAACCAAGGTTGGGCCTTGCTGGAGGAGTTTTATTCAAGGCGAACTGTCAAGGGGGTCCCATAAATCACCCAACCGCGTAAGGAACGCAAACTCAAGGAACATAACACCGGTATGACGGAAACTAGGGCGGCAAGAGTGGAACAAAACACCAGGCATAAGGCCGAGCCTTCCACCCTTTACCAAATATATAGATGCATTAATTAAATAAGATATATTGTGATATGCCAAAATATCCATGTTCCAACATGGAACCAACTTCAAATTCACCTGCAACTAGCAACGCTATAAGAAGGGCTGAGCAAAAGCGGTAACTTAGCCAAACAACGGTTTGCTAGGAAAGGATGGTTAGAGGCTTGACATGGCAATATGGGAGGCATGATATAGCAAGTGGTAGGTAGCGCAGCATGGCAATAGAAAGAGCAACTAGCAAAAGCAAAGATAGAAGTGATTTTGAGGGTATGGTCATCTTGCCTACAAGGTTCTCAGAGTTGTCGAAAACTTGATCCTCGTAAGCGTACTCAACAGGTTCCTCATTCACGAACTCATCTTCCGGCTCTACCCACAGCAAGAACACAAGCAATGGAACCACAATCAAACACGGGAAATGCACAAGCAACATGATGCAATACATGCATGATATGCGAGATGTGATATGCGATGCATATGCGTGCTCCGGAAGAAAAACAATGAACAATGCAGTAACTTGGCAAACCAAGTATGCCACTGGAAAGATGAGATGATTTCGGTCGAAATCGATATAAGGATCACCGGAAACGGTTTGCAAATGGCAAGCAAAACAAGAATGACATAAATCTGCGATTAACAGCATGATAGCACTTAGAATACATCAAGTAACTATGCTACAGCACCCCAACATAGCAACAAAGCATATGGCAGTAATCTAAAGGAGATGCTTGACAAAAGATGAACACTGAGCTACGGCTAGATCACAACATAACAGGCTGAAACAAGCATGGCAAGAGTGCAAAAGATATTAGAATCACAGACTTAGTGAAATTACTGGACATGGCCGAAACAGCATCAGGTAGCAATGTTCAGAGCATGCAAAACACATGCTACAGGAACTTAACATAGCCAAACAAGGAATGGCATGAACCTACTAAAAGCATAGAATAAAAGTCCCTTACTGACCATAAGCCAAAAAAGATCAGAAGATATGATGGCACCGATGTAAACATAGCAAGTTTCGTTAACAGGTTTGAGACTTAGCAGAAAACAGAGCATGGCAGTAACAGAAATTATGAGGGCATCTTGGTGAGCTTGATTCACTCACCAAAAAGCAATGCAAGACAAAAAAGCATACCTACAGCAAGATGGCATGTTTATAAAGCTACCCATGGCAAGATCAAATACATAGCATGTATGGATCAACTACAACAACCTTGGCAAAATCGAATAATATGTAAAATATCTGCCAGGAATAATATTATTCGACTTAGCAGAAAACAGAGCATGGCAGTAACAGAAATTATGAGGGCATCTTGGTGAGCTTGATTCACTCACCAAAAAGCAATGCAAAACAAAAAAGCATACCTACAGCAAGATGGCATGTTTATAAAGCTACCCATGGCAAGATCAAATACATAGCATGTATGGATCAACTACAACAACCTTGGCAAAATCGAATAATATGTAAACAATCTGCCAGGAACATTTTATAGCAAAAGTAGAGCAAGATTGAGACATGCTATGCACTCCATAATTGCACACAGGGGCATTGATGGATGGAGCACAACTATATCCACAAAACATCCTTACTGAACATGCCCAAAAGAAGCATGGATCTCTCTGTAGACACATGGATACATAGCAACAAAATAACAGCAGTAACAGACAGTGAAAATCCTGTCCCTGAAAACAGAAACATCACGAAGCGTAGTTTGCATGCTTGTGCTAGTCACCACATAGATCACAAAAATACATGGCATACACCTCTGTAAATAAGGCATGGCATAGATCAAAACACCTGTAGAGCTCATGCCCATAAGATGCACACATCAATTGCAACAAAAATAACAAAACACCAAGTTCTGATAAGTAATAGCAGTTAACAGCAGATAGCACTCTTGCACCAGAGATTTGGGCATCAAGATCGACTCAAATGAACAAGGCACAATGGAACAAAATGAGTAGCATCTCGAGACGAACATTTTGACATATTACACGCACGAAACGGAGCAATATGCATGGAGTTATGATGCGATGAACAGAGCAATATTATGCAAAAACTTCGGGACTTCAGAGAAATCAGAGGGGGAGAAGAAGTCAACCGCGGATGGATCTGGATCGGGCGCACGGACGTCGAGGCGGAGCTGGCTCGCCGGAGAAGAAGAGGAGGTGGCGACCGGAGTGGAGAGGAGGGAGATGGCGGTGGGGCACGGGCGCGGGTGCCCGTGGCGTCGGCGCGGAGAGGAGCTCGGGGCCGCGGGGGCCGGCGACGCGGTCGGGCACGGAGGCGGCGGTGACGACCCGGCGGGAGGCGCGCCGGCGACAGGCTCCGGCGAAGGCGGCGGCGGGCTGCGACGCTCGGAGGCGCGGGCGAGCGGGAGGCCGAGGGGGCGGCGACGCGGCCGGATGGGCCGGGAGGGCCCGCCCCGGGCCGAGCGGGCCGGCGGCGGCGGAGCGCGCGGGGCGGCGCGTGGGACAGGTGGCGCTCTCCGGTTGGTCGGGCGCGGCGGCGGGTTTCGTCCGGCTCGGGCGGACGTCTCCGGCGGCGCGGGGTGGAAGAGAGTAGGGTTTGATCCGAAATTTCGGAGGGGGAGGTGGTTTTATAGGTAGAGGGAGGTAGGAGACTCCAAAGGAGTGCGGTTTTCGCCCACACGATCGTGATCGAACGACCGAGAGCATGGAGGTGACTTAGAGGGGTTTTGGGCTGTTTGGAGGGGGGTTTGCTGCAACACACAAAAGGACTTTGCGGTTACCCGGTTAACCGTTGGAGCATCAAACGACCTCCAAATGGAACGAAACTTGACAGGTGGTCTACCGGTGGTATACCAAGGCCACTTGACAAAGCTCGGTCCATTCCGAGAACGTTTAACACCCGCTCACGAAAAGAAACAAGAGGGGGTGCGCCGGTGCATGTGGGAGTGTCGGATTGCAAAACGGACAACGGGGAAAATGCTAGGATGCATGAGACGAACACATATGCAAATGCAATGCACATGATGACATGATGTGAGATGCATGACATGAACAAAAATGCAAAACGAAAGACAAAACCCGACCACAGAAGGAATATCATAACACATGGCAAGAGTTGGAGTTACAAATATGGAAAGTTACATCCGGGGTTTTACAGTGGTCTTGGTCTTGTTGCACCAGAATGGAAACCATTGGCTGATTCCTCGAGACTCTGCGCCTGCAGCTTGCCTCCCTTGCACCGAAGAGGAAACTGGCGCTCTGCGCCCACTGGCGCCCGCCTGGCCTTGGTCGTCATGGCTCACGTCAGCTGAGCCTCGTGAGGTGCACCTTGCATAGAACTCTCCGCCCCTCTGGAGCCAGCCTGAAGAGGCCGATCCCCTCAGGGGCCTTGGTATCGTCCTCCTCGCGAGGTGTCGTGGAATGGTCACGGCAGATGTCCTCAAGCTAGGACTTAGTCATGGAGCCATCGCCGCTAGGAAGCTTGAAGGGGTTAACGGGACAAGGAACACGAGGGTTTATACTGGTTCGGCCCCTTACGGTGAAGGTAAAAGCCTAGGTCCAGTTGAGGTGGTCTTGATTAGGGTTTCGATGACCAGGGAGCTTAACTGCTATGCGTGGCTCTCGATGAGATCTTTCTTGTCCCTAAACCGTTGCCGGGTCGTCCCTTTATATAGGAAGGCTGACGCCCAGCAGCTCTCAGAGTCCCGGCCGGCTCATAAGGGTGTCCGGCTCGGACTCTCAACTATTCTTGCCTTACACTACAAGTTCTATCACGATAATGATTGTAACTACGGGCCTTAAGCCATATCCGGGTCTTAAGCCCACCGTCTTCAAGCTTGGCGCCGGGCTTCTGGCAATGACCATTATGAGTAACCCGGCCCCTCCTGGCGGGTGACTCTAAGGTCTATATCCTCAACATTAGGCCCCATATTGATTTGAGCCGGCTCATGTCAATCTTCACTCCTTTTGACAGAAAAAACTCCGGCTTACAATTATATGAAGGCCATAACCCGGCGTGACGTCATCCTCTGGACTCCGGGTAATCCGCTATGACGTCATCTTCCATTAAATCCATTTTTTACTCCGCCAGATCCGCAACGGATCTTATCTTTACTGCCATCCCGAAAATCGAGGCGCCTCTCGAGCGAGATAACCGCGCCGTGACCTCCTCGTTTCTCGCGCCCACTTATGAGACTGACCTTATAAATAGCCCGACCCTCGGGTCTTCCTCATTCTCCCTCTTCTGTTGTCTCCTTCCTCTCACTGCCCCCGTGCTGCTCGAGCTCCGTCGCCACCGCCGCACCCCCGGTCTTCGTCAACCTTGGCCGCTGCATCACCCTGACTCGGTCCAGACAAACGGCGGCGACCTCCGCATCTCTTCAGCACCGGTAAGTCCTCGCTACCTCGTAGAACAGATCTGCAGTAGGGTTCGTCCGTGTTCGTCCGTGTTCGTCGGCGTCGCCCACAAGCTCCGGTAGTTTTCATTTTTACTGCCCCTTTTTTGATCTTAGCCTTGTATAGAACCACTGCGGTAGCTGTTTAGCACCCATTTCTCATGCAAGTAGACCTTTTTTTACTGCATAAAGGCCTCGTTCGAGCTCAAGAACTCCCTTGCGTCTGTTTTTAGGTCTAGAAATTTTCCTTTTGACTGACCATTTTGATCCAAAATATTTACTGCAATGTGTGAAACCTGTTTTCACTACACTTAGTAAAAAACTGCAGTCATTGAGTCATGGCGGTTTACATTTCCGGTTTAAAGAAACGACACGCCGTAGAACCTTTCGACTCAAAGGAGACCACGCGCCATAGAATTTTCCGGCTCATCTGTGATAAGGTCGTAGACAATCGAATTACTCTCAACACCTTGGGCGGCTTAAATAACCTGATGCACCTAGATATATGTCATTAGTCCCCTCCATAAGCCGCCACTTTAACATGGAACTGTCAATTTCCTCCGGCTTATAGTTAAACCGGCCGTTTCCTTTTATCATAGGCTGCCAACTTTCACCATGCCTCCCAAAGCTCCTAAAGCCTCCATCACTTGCAATTGGATGAGGTCCAATGTCACCAACGAGACGTTAGCAGATTTTGTCAAGTCAGGCTACCTGCCCAAGAAGGACGTCATGTCCTACCGTGCCCCCGACCCATCAGAGGAGAGACCACAGCCAAGGGACGGGGAGGTGGTCATTTTTGCAGATCACATGAGCCGGGGCTTCGCACCGCCCGGCTCAAAGTTTTTTAGAGACGTGCTGAACTTCTTTGACCTGCGGCCACAAGATATAGGACCCAACTCGGTGTCCAACATATGCAATTTCCAAGTGTTCTGCGAGGTTTACCTTGGAGAAGAGCCCAGTCTGCTGCTCTTCAGAGAGCTCTTCTACTTGAACCGCCAGAATGAGTGCGCCAATGGGCCAAGTTTGGAGCTCGGCGGCATCTCCATTCAGAGACGGAGAGACTATCTTTTCCCTTATGCCGAGCCGCCGAGTCACCCAAAGGACTGGAATCTGACGTGGTTCTATTGCCAAGACACGTCACCGGCTGACGAGAGCCCGCTGCCCGGCTTTCGCCCTTCATGTCTGGAGCCAACTCACCCGTTGTCTGACAAGTTAACTCAGGCGGAACGCCAACCTCTGCTCCCCACCATCAACAAGATCAAGGCTCTCCTGGGCAATGGTCTCAACGAAATTGATCTGGTCCGGGTCTGGATCTCCTGGCGGGTGATCCCATTGAGCCGCCGCCCCGGCTTAATGTGCGAGTACACGGGCCGAAAGGATGACCCCCAGAGACACAGCCGCAACGATCTTCCTGAAGATGTTGCAGAGGATATGACCAAGGCTCTCTTGAACGAGAGCCTGGCAGACTGCGGGAGGACCGGGTTAGCCCCCTTCTGCAAGACCAACCCAGCCCCAGCGGTAAGCCGCTGATCTGATCATCTTCTCTTCTTCTGTATATAACTTTAATCTGAATTTTTTAAGAAATCATCATTGTATTTTTCAGGCTGATGACAAATTTTGGAAGGTCAAATATGACCATGAGGCGGCCAAGACGGCCAGAAAGGCGAAGAAAGCCGCCAAGAAAGCCGCTCCCCGTAAGAAGGGAAGTAGGCCTACTGCTTCAGAGCTGATGCAATTAAGCGACAACTCCGAGTCAGAGGTAACCCTTGAACCTGTAAGCTCTTGCTATACCTGCTATTTATTTCTGTCCACCTTATCAATACTACTCATCAACAGGATGACACCGGCGCAAGTAACCCGGTGGTTGAAGAGGTAATGTCACTTTCCTCCTACTCGGAGCCCTTGCCAAGGCTGAAAGTCCGAAGGGTAACCCGGAAAGTAAGCTTTTCACATCCTTTAGCTTATCAAGATCCTCAATTTATTTTGAAGCGACAGGTTCATGAAAGCCGGCGGCACACCCGGACCGACAAAAACACTGACCTCTCCTCCGGGTTACCTGACGCATCGAGGAAACGCCGGACTGAGGTAATCTCAAAATTATACCCTTTGCATCCTTTGGCAGGTGTTATACGTCAACCGCTCAACTCTTCTGACTCAAATTATCAGGAAACCTCCCCTTCTTCTAGCGATTCTATGCAGTCAAGCCTGCCGGCTTTCAAGACCGTGCCCGGGTAATGATAATCATCTCATGTTGTACTTTGTCTTTACTTACACTATTGTGCTTAACCTTTCTGTCTTTTAAGTGCCCAGGCCAAGCTCACCAAGAGGGCGAAGAAGACTAAGCCGGTCGAAGAGCCGGATTTGCCTGAGCCGGAGGTAGCCGCTCAAGAACCGCTAGCTGCCTCTGCTCCTGAGGCCGCTGCTCCAACCAACAAACCCATAGCAGAAGCTTCTGTTAACCCGGAGGCCTCCAGCTCGGCTCAACCAGCAGATGACCCGGATGTGGTAATCACCCAGACGGAATTTGTTGAACCGGGGAGACCTACTGCGCTGGCCAAGTGTTCCGCCAAGGGGGAGCTGCTACAGCCCCGCCGGGTTAATCTGGACCTCACTGACTACGCCAACCTAAGCATCGGAGAGCTCGTCTCCGGCTACGTCTGCCAAGTGCACAAGAGCCGGGATGCAGAGATTGCGATGGTGAACCAGATTCAGCAGAAGTCTGAGGTATTATTCTTCTGTCTTCTTACTTACTGCATAGTTACCTTTACCATGCTAGCCCCCAAGTCGACAACTTATGACTGAATATGTTGTAGACTTTAAGTTCCGGCTTATCCAATTGAACCGGCAATTTGTAGATAGAAACGTTCAATATGCATTAGCCCCCAAGTGTCAAGTGTCTTTGCTTGGAAAACGCTTGGGACTTTTAAATTTGCATAATAACTGTTCATGCTATAACCCGGAAATTATGCAGGCTGCTGGCAAGAAGTTTGAGGCTGACATCGCTGATCTCAAGACCCGTCTGAAGACGCAAGAGACGGAGACCCGGAAAGCAAACGCCAAATTTGTGTCCAGCATTGCTGCGCAAGAAAAGATGAAGATAGACTTTGATGCTGAACGGAGAGCCTAGGCCGAAGAGAAGGCCACTCTGGTGAACCGGGCCGAACAGGCGGAGAAGGCTCCCTCAGAGAAGACCGCCGAACTCTCCGGCTTAAAGCGCCAAGTGTCCCAGATGGCTGCCGCAATCTTCGGTAAGTCATTTCACCGGCTTTCATCAAGTTTAGAATCTATATATCTCATAACTCATCCTTATCGGCGGCTTATCTTATTCTGTTAAACAGGTCCCAGAAGCGCCAACCTCAACCAGAGTGTGGTAACCAAGCTGAAGGCCGTGTACACCCTGGTGGAGCAACTCTACACCAGGTCACAGCGTGCCTTGGCTGTGGTGGCCCTATCCAACGAGGTGCCGACTCACCTGGCGGAAGTTCTTCGCCGGCTCGCCGTTCTGCCTCAACGTATCCAAGAGCTGCGACGGGCCTCTGCAAGAGCCGGAGCTATCGCCGCGCTGAGCCGGGCCAAGGCGTTCCTTCCAGAGTTAGACCCGGCAGACATCGCCCTCGGCTATCCAAGTTTGAAGGAAGATGGCACAGTCTTCGACCAAAGGGACTTTGCCGCCTGCGTGAAAGATGTGCGCCCGGTGGCCACCCTTATTGGAAACGAGACAGATCTGACCAAGTACCAGCCGGGCTACAATGCGGAAAATCAGAGGATCCCGACCCCGCGCTATGAAGCCCTCAGCTTAATCCCGCCAGCTCGTCAGCACACCTTCGCCCCGGAGATTGACCCGGCCGGGTTAATTGACGAGGAAGCTCAATTCGAAGCTAGCCCCCAAGTCGACGACTTACGATTGAGTATGTTGTAGACTTGTTCCGGCTTACGCACTTGAACCGGCAAGTTGTAGATAGAAACGTTCGATATGCATTAGCCCCCAAGTGCCAAGTGTCTTTGCTTGGAAAGTGCTTGGGACTTTTAAAAATGCACAATAAATGTTCATCCTATAACCCGGAAATTATGCAGGCTGCTTGTAAAAAGTTTGAAGCTGACATCTCCGATCTGAAGAGCCGGCTGAAGACACAAGAAATGGAGACCCGGAAAGCAAATGCTAAATTTGTGTCCAGTATTGCTGCACAAGAACAGCTGAAGACAAACTTTGATGCTGAACGGAGAGCCTGGGCCGAAGAGAAGGCCACTCTGGTGAACCGGGCCGAACAGGCGGAGAAGGCTCTCTCAGAGAAGACCGCCGAACTCTCCGGCTTAAAGCGCCAGGTGTCCCAAATGGTTGCCGCAATCTTCGGTAAGTCATCTCACCGGCTTTCATCAAGTTTAGAATCTTTATATCTCATAACTCATCCTCGTCGGCGGCTTATCTGATTCTGTTAAACAGGTCCCAAAAGTGCCAACCTCAACCAGAGTGTGGTAACCAAGCTGAAGGCCGTGTACACCCTGGTGGAGCAGCTCTACACCGGGTCACAGCGTGCCTTGGCTGTGGCGGCCCTATCCAACGAGGTGCCGACTCACCTTGCGGAAGTTCTTCGCCGGCTCGCCGTTCTGCCTCAACGTATCCAAGAGCTGCGACGGGCCTCTGCAAGAGCCGGAGCGATCGCCGCGCTGAGCCGGGCCAAGGCGTTCCTTCCAGAGTTAGACCCGGCGGACATCGCCCTCGGCTATCCAAGTTTGAAGGAAGACGGCTCAGCCTTCGATCAAAGGGACTTTGCCGCCTGCGTGAAGGTCGTGCGCCCGGTGGCCACCCTCATTGGAAACGACACAGATCTGACCAAGTACCAGTCGGGTTACAATGCGGAAAATCTAAGGATCCCGACCCCGCGCTATGAAGCCCTCAGTTTGATCCCGCCGGCTCGTTAGCACACCTTCGCCCCGGAGATTGACCCGGTGGGGTTAATTGACGAGGAGGCTCAATTCAAAGCTCTGAGCGGCATTGACTGGAAGTCATCGACTTTCCAGGCCTTGGGAACAGCCGGAGGAGAAGAGAGGGACGAGCCGGAGACTTCAACCCAGCAAGCGTCGTAACTCTGCTAGCGGCTTATCAAACAATGCCTCACCCTTTTGGACTCAACGAGTCTTGTAATAGAATAGGGTCAACACTTTAACTATGTCGTGCCATCGTGCACGCATTGAATGCTGAAGTCTATTGAAGTTGTCTTCCTTATATTCCTCCGGGTCGTAATCAATCATTTAGTTTCCTTAAGCTCAAAATAGTTGCTTTCGACTATCCTGCATAGAAGGACAAATCACAAGTCTCTAGGCGGCTTACCGCACTGAGAATTATAGGTTTTAGATATATAACCCGGAATATGAATCAAAAAAGGACTGGTCCTCAATTATGTCCTTAATACAGCCGTAATAACACACTTAGCGGCCTGCAAGCATACTTCCGGTTTAACTAATCAGAAGAAACTTGTACCTCAATTCCGGTTTACCTGTCTTAATAACACCCATTGTGTTCAACTAACACTGTAAATCAAAGTTTAAGCCGGCAAAGTGAGACTCGGCCATACACACTTTGAAATAATCAGAAGAAACTTGCTATAAAGCAGAAGAACTTAGGGGCTTCCGGTTCGAATACGACCAGAGACCCGACCCAAAGGGGTTATGCTAGGATTCGAATACGATCATATAGCCCCCAGTGGGTGTGGCGTTGCCAATCAAGAGGGTACCGACAGCTATGTTCTCTTTGGTTCGAATACGACCCATGTTTGAACAGGAAGCCCCCAAATGACTTTAAGAATTGTTTGACGACGCTGATTCGAATATGATCCATGTCGGTTCCCAAAGGGGTTAAACTAAGATTCAAATATGATCAAAGAAAACTCCCCAATGAGCTCGGCACTTTGCCAATCAAGTGGGTATCGACAGCTATGTTCTCTTTGGTTCGAATACGACCTATGTTTGAACAGGAAACCCCCAAGTGACCTTATTGCTTACGGCTAGATTCGAATACAATCATAAACCAGATCCTCCTTCAAGTTATCATGTAATCTTGCAATGAAAACAACACGTGCACTTTCGGAGGAGAAAAAAGGATAGAGGTCCTGCTTTATTGCTTATCGTAATGTTAACATGGCTTAGAGAAATATGTACATTATGAGAGCCGGTGGCTCAAGTGTAGTAAGGCCGAAGCTGAGCTATGTTCCATGGCCGACGGGTCTCTTCCTCCGACTTACGTGAATCTTTGTGCTCCCGAATGTCAATGAGGTAATATGACCCGTTGTGCAAATTCTTGCTGACCACAAAGGGCCCTTCCCAAGGCGGGGATAGCTTGTGCGCGTCTGTTTGATCTTGGATGAGCCGGAGCACCAGATCGCCTTCCTGGAAGACCCGGGATTTAACCCGGCGACTATGATAACGGCGCAGGTCCTGTTGGTAAATTGCTGAGCGAGCTGCTGCCACATCACGCTGTTCGTCCAACAAGTCAAGAGCATCTTGGCGCGCCTGTTCATTATCCGCCTCAACGTAAGCTGCCACTCGAGGCGAGTCATGACGGATGTCACTAGGGAGGACTGCTTCTGCCCCATAAACCATGAAGAAAGGCGTGAAACCTGTAGACCTGTTAGGAGTAGTGTTGATGCTCCATAACATGGAGGGCAACTCCTCCACCCAACAACCCGGCGTCCGTTGCAAAGGGACCAAAAGCCGGGGCTTAATGCCCTTCAGAATCTCCTGATTAGCTCTCTCAGCTTGACCATTGGATTGAGGATGAGCCACTGAGGAGACATCAAGTCGGATATGCTCTCGTTAACAAAACTCCTCCATGGCGCCTTTGGATAAATTGGTGCCATTGTCAGTTATAATACTGTGTGGAAAACCAAAGCGAAAGATCACCTTTTTCATAAACTGAACCGCCGTGGCTGCATCACACTTGCTAACTGGCTCCGCTTCAACCCACTTGGTAAATTTATCAACTGTCACCAAGAGGTGGGTCTTCTTATCCTTGGACCTTTTAAAAGGCCCAACCATATCAAGCCCCCAGACCGCAAAGGGCCAAGTAATTGGGATCATCCTCAGCTCTTGAGCCGGCACATGAGCCCGTCGCGAGAACCTTTGGCAACCATCACACTTACTGACCAAGTCCTCTGCATCAGCATGAGCCGTCAGCCAATAAAAACCATGACGAAAAGCCTTGGCCACAAGAGACTTTGAGCCGGCGTGACGGCCACAATCCCCTTCATGGATCTCACGCAAGATCTCTCGACCTTCCTCAGGGGAAACACAATGCTGAAACGCTCCCGTAACACTGCAGTGATGCAACTCGCCATTGATAACAATCATTGACTTAGCCCGCCGGGTTATTTGTCTGGCCAAAGTTTCGTCCTCAGGCAACTCTCCCCGGGTCATGTAAACCAGATAAGGTACTGTCCAGTCCGGTATGATGTGGAGAGCCACCACCAGTCGTGCCTCCGGGTCAGGGACAGCCAAGTCTTCCTTTGTAGGTAATTTAACAGAAGGGTTATACAGGACATCCAAGAAAGTATTAGGCGGAACCGGCTTTCGCTGAGAGCCCAGCCGGCTTAGGGCATCAGCCGCCTCGTTCTTCCTGCGATCAATGTGCTCTACTTGGTAGCCCTGAAAGTGCCCAGCAATGGCATCAACCTCACGGCGATTAGCCGCCATGAGAGGATCTTTAGAGTCCCACTTGCCTGATACTTGTTGAGCCACCAAGTCTGAGTCACCGAAACACCTTACCCGGCTCAAGCTCATCTCCTTAGCCATCCGAAGACCGTGGAGCAAGGCCTCGTACTCAGCCGCATTGTTAGTACAAGGAAACATCAACTGTAGCACATAATGGAACTTGTCACCTTTAGGGGAAGCCAACGCGACTCCAGCCCCCGAGCCCTCCAACTGCCTGGACCCATCAAAGTGAATAGTCCAATATGTGTTATCCGGCTTTTGCTCGGGCACTTGTGACTCTGTCCAGTCATTGATGAAATCCACCAAGGCCTGAGATTTAACAGCAGTGTGTGGCACGTATTTGAGACCATGAGGTCCAAGCTCTATAGCCCACTTAGCCACTCTCCCTGTGGCCTCTCTGTTTTGAATGATATCACCAAGAGGGGCAGAACTGACCACAGTGATGGGATGACCCTGGAAATAATGCTTAAGTTTTCGGCTCGCCATGAACACACCATAAACAAGCTTCTGCCAATGCGGATACTGCTGCTTGGACTCAATGAGCACTTCGCTGACATAATAAACCGGCCACTGAACCAGATGCTCCTTACCCTCTTCCTTGCGCTCCACCACCACGGCTACACTGACGGCTCGTGTATTAGCAGCGACATACAGCAATAAAGGCTCCTTGTCAACTGGAGCAGCAAGGACTGGGGGCTCTGCCAGCTGCTTCTTCAAATCCTCAAAAGCGGTATTAGCTGCATCATTCCAGACAAAGTTATCAGTTTTCTTCATCAACTGATATAATGGCATGGCCTTCTCACCCAAACGGCTTATAAACCGGCTTAAAGCAACGATGCGACCCGCCAAGCGCTGAACATCATTTATACATGCCGGCTTAGCCAGGGAGGTGATGGCCTTGATCTTCTCCGGGTTAGCTTCAATGCCTCTGTCAGAAACCAAAAAACCCAAGAGCTTGCCTGCAGGAACACCAAAAACACACTTGGCCGGGTTAAGCATCATCTTGTAAACCCGGAGATTATCAAAGGATTCTCTCAAATCATCTATCAGGGTTTCCTCCTTCATGGACTTAACCACAATATCGTCCACATAAGCATGAACATTGCGCCCAATCTGGTTATGAAGACAGTTCTGTACACAACGCTGATAAGTCGCCTGTGCACACTTGAGTCCAAAGGGCATAGACACATAGCAGAAGGCTCCAAAGGGAGTGATGAATGCCGTCTTCTCCTGGTCCTTAACTGCCATTTTAATCTGATGATATCTTGAATAAGCATCCAAGAAACTTAAGCGCGCACAACCTGCCGTAGCATCAATAATTTGATCAATACGGGGAAGGGCAAAAGGATCAGCCGGACACGCCTTGTTTAAGTCCGTGTAGTCCACACACATCCACCAAGTGCCGTTCTTCTTGAGTACGAGCACCGGGTTAGCTAACCATTCTGGGTGAAAGACTTCAACAATAAACCCGGCCGCCAAGAGCCGGGCCACCTCTTCGCCAATAGCTTTCCGCCTCTCTTCATTAAACCGCCGAAGGAACTGCCTGACCGGCTTAAATTTCGGATCAACATTGAGAGTGTGCTCAGCAAGTTCTCTAGGCACACCTGGCATGTCAGACGGCTTCCATGCAAAAATGTCCCTATTCTCACAGATGAACTCGATGAGCGCGCTTTCCTATTTTGGATCCAGATTGGCACTGATGCTAAACTTCTGAGATGAATCACCTGGAACAAAATCAACAAGTTTAGTCTCATCAGCCGACTTGAATTTCATTGCCGGTTCCTGCTCCGTAGTCGGCTTTTTCAGAGAGGTCAAATCAGTTGGGTCAACATTGTCTTTGTAAAATTTCAACTCCTCTGTTGCACAAACAGATTCTGCATAAGCTGCATCACCTTCCTCACATTCCAAGGCCACCTTCCGGCTGCCGTGAACCGTAATGGTCCCATTATGACCCGGCATCTTGAGCTGTAAATATACGTAACAGGGTCGTGCCATGAACTTGGCGTAAGCCGGCCGCCCAAATATGGCATGGTACGGACTTCTTATCTTGACCACCTCAAAGGTCAATTTTCCACCCTGTAGTTGTTCTCATCTCCAAAGGCCACTTCCAACTCGATCTTGCCGACTGGATAAGCCGACTTACCAGGTACCACACCATGGAAAATAGTATTTGATTGGCTGAGATTCTTATCAATCAACCCCATACGACGAAATGTCTCATAATAGAGGATGTTGATGCTGCTGCCTCCATCCATGAGCACGTTAGTGAACTTATATCCTCCCACCTGAGGAGCCACCACCAGGGCCAAGTGACCCGGATTATCTACCCGGGGAGGGTGATCCTCCCTACTCTACACTATAGGCTGCTCAGACCACCGTAAGTAGCGTGGAACCGCCGGCTCAACAGCATTCACAGCCCTCTTATGAAGCTTCTGATCTCGCTTACACAGACTGGTGGTAAACACATGATACTGTCCACCGCTAAGCTGCTTTGGATTAGTCTGATAACCTCCCTGCTGCTGTTGATGACCCTGGCCAGACTGCTGATTAAAGCCCCCTTGACCGTTCTGAGGATTAGAATTTGAGCCGCCGCCCGGGCCATGAAAGCCGCCGGCGCCTGAGCCGCCGCCTGGGCCATTAATTCTTAAAGGCCTTCATGATTGCACAATCCTTCCATAGATGAGTCGCTAGCTTCTCTCTAGAGCCATGCCTCGGAAAAGGCTCATTCAACAGCTGCTCCAGCGTCGGGCCTGACCCGCCGCCTCGGGGAGGGGGCCTCCCCTTGCGCCGCTGGTTATTACCTTGTGAGCTGGCGTTGGCTACAAACTCTAGGCTGCCATCGGCCTTGCGCTTGCCTCCTCCTTGGTTTCCCGGGTTACGCTGAGGACCCTTGCCATTGCCGGTCTTCTTTCCCTTCCCTGTCCTTTCATCATCTGAAGCGGGGTCCTTAGTACCATCAGAATCGGCGTACTTGACAAGAGCCGCCATCAGTGTACCCATATCATTGCAGTCGCGCTTAAGCCGCCCGAGTTTCATCTTCAGGGGCACAAAACGACAATTCTGCTCCAACATTAAGACTGCAGAGCCGGCGTCCATCTTATCTGAGGAATGTATTATCTCCTTAACCCGGCGAACCCAATGTGTCGTAGACTCACCCTCTTGCTGCTTGCAGTTAGTCAAATCCACAATTGACATAGACTGCCTACAGGTATCCTTGAAGTTTTGGATGAACCGGGCCTTCAGCTCAGCCCAAGACCCAATGGAATTTGGTGGTCGCCCTTTCAACCAAGTGCGGGCAGTCCCATCTAACATCATGGTGAAGTACTTAGCCATGGCCGCTTCACTGACCTCCAGCAGTTCCATGGCCATCTCATAACTCTCGATCCAGGCTGCGGGTTGTAAGTCTGCCGTGTAATTAGGCACCTTCCTAGGGCCTTTGAAGTCCTTGGGTAGACGTTCATTGCGGATAGCTGGCACTAAACAAGGGACACCCTCGGTCCTGGTAGGGATACCCACGTCGACGGAAGTCGTCGGATAAGCCGGGGGAGTCTGGTAAGCCGTCAACTGAGGCACCTGCTCCGCCTCTTGCCGTGCTCTACCTTGGTCTGCTGCGTGAAAGGCTCCGTTATGAGCCGGGCCATGGCCAGCGGGCGGGTCATGGCGTCGGACGTTACTTGAGCCGGTCGCTGAGACCATGTGTCTGCTGTAACTCGGGCTCCGGCCTGGACGAGGGGTCGAGTGGATCCTGTCCCGGCTGTAGGAGTACGCCTCTTGCTGCGCCAGTGCTATCTGAAGGAGTTCCCTGACCCGGCGGGTTTCAATAGCCGTCGGAGAGTCGCTGTCAATTGGGAGAGCCGCCAGCCGTGCTGCCGCGGCGACCATGTTCTCCAGCGGGTTAGCATAATGACCCGGTGGTATTGGTACGTACTGAGGCGGGGCAGGGGCACCTGGGGGGCCCCATCACTTGTGGCTGAACAGGGGTCCCAGACCCGGGCACTATGACCCCTGGCGGGTTACTAGACCCTGCACCTGGCGTGTTGAAGAGGTTTAGTGGATCGTAAACCGGAGGGAGTCGAGATTGGGCCTTTTGATGCCTCCTTCTCATGACCTCATTGGACGCGTTCTGATCCATCGTGAGCCGGAACGACTGCGCTTGGATCAACTGAGTCTGGGCGTCGAGAGTCGCCCTCTCTGCAGCCATCCTGATCCCTTCCGCTGCCAGATCCTCCTTAGCTTTCACTAGATCCAACTTTAACTGCGCCACCTCCGCATCATGCTGAGCTTGATCCGCTGGGTCGACCGCGGCGGTCAACAGGGTCGTCATCTTGTCTGTGAGATCCATCAGCACCTGAGCCGGCGAGGCACCGGGTTTCCCGCTCCAGTAGCAGGGTTCTGAATAGGCTGCGCACCGGCCATGAAGATTCCGACCCGGCTTGGCGGCTCAAACGGGTCCGGAATACTGTCACCATCGGAACAACCCATGAGCCTGCCATCTTGAAGTTGATACAACGAGTTTGACTCATCGGTGGACGACTCGCCGTCACAGCCGGCGGCCGTCTCATCACCAGATCTAGATTGATCCGAGAGCCCTCCATGGATACATCCCACAAAAGCATGCCTTAAGGCAGGCCGGGCCCGGGCGGGTCGTGCACGCTGAGCCGTCTCGATGAGATCGGCGCAGAGATCCGGCTCAGGGCCCGGCTCACCAATCTTGCCAATGAAAACATGAATTCCGCCGAAGGGGACCCGGTACCCGTACTCAATTGAGCCGGCGTCGGGGCCCCAGTTTGCATCGTCGATGTAGAGCTTGCTGCGACGACTCTTGGTCATCCGGCCCACAGCGTATCCCTTGAGCCCTTCGAAGCTGCCCTTCAAGAACTCAAATCCACCGTGCGCTGGCCCCACGGTGGGCGCCAACTGTCGTGGAATGGTCACGGCAGATGTCCTCAAGCTAGGACTTAGTCGTGGAGCCATCGCCGCTAGGAAGCTTGAAGGGGTTAACAGGACAAGGAACACGAGGGTTTATACTGGTTCGGCCCCTTACGGTGAAGGTAAAAGCCTACGTCCAGTTGAGGTGGTCTTGATTAGGGTTTCGATGACCAAGGAGCTTAACTGCTATGCCTGGCTCTCGATGAGATCTTTCTTGTCCCTAAACCGCTGCCGAGTCATCCCTTTATATAGGAAGGCTGACGCCCAGCAGCTCTCAGAGTCCTGGCCGGCTCATAAGAGTGTCAGGCTCGGACTCTCAACTATTCTTGCCTTACACTACAAGTTCTATCACGATAATGATTGTAACTACGGGCCTTAAGCCATATCCGGGTCTTAAGCCCATCTTTAGCCCACCGTCTTCAAGCTTGGCGCCGGGCTTCTGGCAATGACCATTATGAGTAACCCGGCCCCTCCTGGCGGGTGACTCTAAGGTCTATATCCTCAACACGAGGGTCTTGAGTCATTGATGTTGAAGCTGGGCTGTACCAGGCCGTTGATGGAGCCACGTGGTGGGCCGCAGGTAGGCAAGTCTGGATACCCCCATATCCAGAACGCCGACAACGTCATCAACGGGTGCCGTGCACTTGGTAGGGGCACGCTTCCCGGATTCCTTGCCGGAGTCCCTACAATCCTTCTTCTTTCCCTTACTTTCCTTGGCGGGCACCGCTGCTTCAGCGGCTTCTGCCGCAACAGCGTCCCGATACATCTTGTCCAGGCATATCATCGCGTCTTTCTTGTCTGATAGGATGGAAATGGCGCCCATTGGGCCTGGCATCTTCAGGGTGTGGTAGGCATAGTGGGATGCCGCCATGAACTTGGCCAGGGCAGGGCGCCCAAGGATTCCATTGTATGGCAGGGGGAGATCAACCACATCAAACACAATCATCTCGGTCCAGTAGTTCAACTCACCCCAAATGTCACTGGCAACGTGATATTTCCCTTAGGACGGCTCCTGCCAGGATTAACTCTTTGAAATGTGCCAGTGGCTTTGAGCTCTTCCTCTGCTATCTGAAGTTTGCTGATAACATGTGGGGAGATCAGATTCAATCCAGCCCCGCCATCAACCAACATCTTTGTGACCTTGAGGTTGTGGATTGTTGGGGAGACCAACAACGGCAGGCATCCTACCGCAGTGATGCGGTCAGGATGATCCTCCTCATCAAAGATGATGGGCATGCGTGACCACTTGAGTGGTTTTCGTGAAGTTGCCACTGGCTCCATGGCATTGAATTCTCGTGCCCAATGTTTGAGTTGGCGGTGAGAGGAGTGCAAAGATGCACTCCCATCTATGCACAGGGCATCGGTGGCCTTCTGGAATTCTTGCTCGCTGGTTTCTTCTTCATCCCCTTCATCATTCCCGGCATCACAATCCTCTTTCTCTCTGCCTGTGGCGGGTTTCCCTTGGTTCAGAGGAGCCTTGCCGGGGCGATTTGCTTCACCGCCCCCGCCCTTACCGCATGTGCCGTTCTAACTGTTTCCTTATCCCGCTTCTCATACTCAGCACTCTGCTTCTTGACAAGCTGCTCAACCTGATGACACTCCTAGAGGTCGTGGCCCTTGGTCCGATGGATCTTGCAGTATGGCCCATCACTCTTCCCAGCTTTCTTGGCAGCCACAGCCTCCCGGCAGTCAGCGCACGCGGCAACTTCCTTGCTAGGGGCTTCGACTTTTGCCTTCTTGCCGATACTTGGTGTGCTCGATCCCTCAACGGCCATCACTGCCTTATCCTTGCGCTTCTTGTTGCGCTTCTTATTCTTCTTCTTCTAGCTAGTGGTCTCATCGTCATCTTCTGAGTCAATGTCAACGCAATCCTCCTCTCCAGGAAGCTTCCTCCCTTCCTCCACCCGAGCACACTTGTCCACCAAAGTGTACAACTCCTTCACAGTCTTGGGCAGCTTGACGTTCATCTTGGAACGTATCCTTCGGTTGCACACATTAGACTGAAAGGCGGCTATCACAGCTGCAGGGTGGATGTCTAGGATGTTCCTGCGGACTCTGCTGAACCTCTGCAGGTACTTCCGCAGAGTTTCTCCTTCTTTTTGCTGGAGGAGCTGCAAATCGCTGGGTTGCCGTGAAGGCACCAATGAACTCATGGCACAGGTCAGCCTAAGACGAGATGGAGTTCTCCGGCAAGTGCATCAACCAAGACCTCACATTAGACATAAGTGTCAAAGGGAAATAATTGGCGAATACCTTCTCATCTCTTCCTCCGGCAGCCTGAACAGCGATGGTGTAGATGCTCAAGAACTCTGTCGGGTTCAATCTTCCATCATACTTCTCAGGTATCTTTGGCTTGAACGTGCGAGCGGATGGCCAACGGACTTGCCGTAGCTCGCGGGTGAAGGCAGGGCATCCGACCTTGAAAGGTAGGTACCCGCCATCTCCAGGCGTGGGCTCGTCGATGTTGGGACCATCACACCCGTTGGGTTGGAGGTGGTCGTCGTGGCGCCGCATGATGACTGCGCGCGCGGCTTCCCTCTGCCTGTCCTCCAGGGCTCGCCATGGTTCTTGTCGTGCTTGAGGATCAGAGGAAGTCATAGAGACGTCGCTGGCCTCTTGGACGCACGGCTCCTGCACATCCTACCGAGGTGGGGACTGCATCGTGGGAGCAGCCCCTCCCGTGTGGCCAGCCGCACGAGCCGTTGTTGTCGCTTGGGGAAGCTGAGGTGGGCCAGCTCGCTGAGAGCCCCTAGCCTCGGTGAAGCCAATCAGACTCTGAATGGTAGCTCTCCATTCATCCATCTGATTGGGCGCCGGAGGGAACCCCCACAACAACTGGGCTCGCGCCATGGCCTCGGAGGCGATGCTTGGCATGGGTGAAGATGATGAAGGCCGCAGCATCCCTCAGCTCCTGGTAATGCCGGTGGCGACCACATCGCGCCCTCGCTGCCGTGAGCCAGCCACTTGGATAACACGGTCATGCAGCAGAGGTGCTTGAGGGCTATCGGCCCCGTCGGGCATAGTAACCGGGCTGGCTTGTTCTAGAGTCGGTGCGTGCCTCGCGGCTGCACCCATGACAGGGGTGGTAGGAGGGTTGCGATTCGCCTCAGAATGAGCGTCACCACTATAGATGTGCTCTTGGACGAGGAAAGTGGGTATAGGCAAAGTAATTTCCCCACCCATACCTCGAGGGGCGTGGCCATCAGGTTCTTGCTGATGCTGTCCTTCCCTAGCGCCTCTTTCTTCTGCTTCGGTCGTGGGGTTGGTGGCGACAATGCCTCCTGCATCGGCCACGCCTCCTGTGACGCCTGCATCCTCACGCGCCCCACATTTCCTGCGACGTTAGAATTTGCGGGCGGTGGAGCCTTTGAGGTGGACGGGTGAGCTGCAGCACTAGGTTTCTTCTTGGGCACCATAGTCGATGGTGTTGGCGACGATGAAAATGGCGATACAGGTGACGCACTGCTCACGCCTTCGGGTTCGCGCAAGTGATTCCCCCTACCTGGCGCGCCAAAGATATTGTGGGGAACCACGACCACCTATGGGGCTGCGAGCCCCTTTCTGGTTCGGCGGGGGGATGTCACGTTGCACAAAGAGCGGAAGAGCGTGAGGCAACACGACAGAGATCACTCGGCCAGTTTTTACCTAGGTTCGGGCTGCCGCGAGGCGTAAACCCCTACTCCTGCTTTGGTTGATTAATGGTGGATGGTGGTTGAAAAACGCAGCGCTCTCCGCCCGGCAGGTTTCCTTGGGTCGAGAACGACTACGCGCGTATGAGCGTACTAGGTCCAAATCTCCGAACCGCTTCTACGGTTGCCATGGGCCTCCTTTTATAGATCAAGGGGTCACCACAGTGGCAAATCAGTCATTATGCACTGATTAGATAGCAAACAATGCTATCATACCTAACTCTGCAGGCAGACAGAGCGCATTAAATGCGCCGCTCAATGTCACATCACAGCTTGCCCGGCAGACCCTGCCAGGCTGATTCGCTAGGTTGTTGTCTACTTGCTTGACACGTCGCAGGACGGGTGTTGCTTGTAGGTATTTCCTGTAGAAAGTGGCTGCCATGTGGCATATAACAACCACTTAGTCACCTTAGAGCTTGACACCTCACTAATCAACGACATATGTCATGGTGAGGTGGTGCGGTGGGTAGGTTTCTCTTCGCTGGTCCCGACAGGCCTGCCGGGACGATCTGAGGAAGGCCTGCTTCCAGGGATAACCTTGCCTCTGCCAGGCTCACCTGCCCGGCAGGGGAGGTTTTTCCCTTAGAGGTACCATGCCCCTCTAGCTAGTCTTGGTCTTCTTGATTCTACTCGAACCCTTTGAGGGAGTCGATCCGTCTCGCTTGAGCAGATCATGGTGTTGTGAACTTGTCCTCGTGCCTGTGCACAGCTCGGGCGATGGGCCTAGGGCTAGTCTCCGACATATGAGTGTGAGTGTGGGAGGCGTGGGTTGCCTTGTGGCCGAATGGGCATGGATGTATGCGTGGGTGTGTGGGCATGAGACTCTAGCTATGAGGGTGAGTGTTAGCGAGTGACCAAGTGAGCTCGTGAGTGGATGGATGGATGTGTGCTTGGTATATATTAGTGTGCATGGGGTGTGTGTGGCGTGAGATGTGAGCTACAGTGAGTAGGTTACATCTCAAGCCGTGTGTAGCTTGTGAGCTAGGCTATGTTTGTCCCTGAGGCATTTTATAAATCAATGCCCAGGGGGCGAGGTACACTATAGATTATGTCGCGTGTGACGAGTGAACAACGTATGGTTTATCAGCAACAGTGGTTGTGGTATGGCTGTCTTGTCAGTGTCGGGTCGATGCAGCAGTTGACTTCGCCTAGCAGGCCGGCTGGAGCAGCCGGACAGGGAGCCGGCTAGGCAGCCGGGGTGGCGAGCCGGCCGGGCAGCCGGACCGAGGGGCGTTAGCCGCCCCGATGTTTTTGAAGAGTCGACTTCTGTCTTGGGCCTACCCGGGGGTCATCCCCTCGACAGTAGCCTACGAGCCTCCGCGCAACTTGGAAAAGTTGCGTGGAGGGTTTTAGCGGGCGTCGATAAAGCAGAAGATGTCGATGATGGCCGGTTGCAGACCGCAACCGACGCGGCTTTCTTCCTATGGGGGCGCGTGAGCGCACCCACTGGGGGTAGCCTCCGAGCCTCCGGGCAACTTGAAAAAGTTGGGCGGAGGGTCTTTGTGGTTTTCGATGAAGCCGACGTGGATGCCGGGCACGGACAAGGAGTCCGCCGGCTGGTGGGTGCGAGGCCCTACCAGGCGCGGACGCGGAGTCCGCAGGCTGATGGGCATGGGGCCCTGCCGGGTGTGGACGCGGAGTCCGCTGGCTGAGTGGGGGCGCGCGAGCGCACCCACTAGGTGTAGCCCCGAGCCTCCGGGCAACTTGGAAAAGTTGGGCGGAGGGTCTTGTTGTTGATGAAGCGGACGGTGGTGTTGGAAACGCTGGTTGCAGCAGGCGTCGGGCCTGCAACCACTACTGCAGGATGCTGGTAACGCGACACTACGATCAGAGACCCTTCGACAAAACTGTGTGCGATGCAATAATCGCAAATGGTTGTGTAGGAAACCCATCAAAACAGGTGCAAAACGTTTGCGATGACGGATGCATCAAACAGGGTTCAGATTTTGGTTGCGTGTGCGATGCAGGGCATACGTTTGAGTTCAATTAACTCTTTGCGAGGAGGATTAACAAAAGAAATGGGCTGCCTGATGAAGGAGTGTGTGATATACATCATACGGTTCACTCGGATGAACTGTTTGTGATTAGGCAACACAAAAGAAACGGTCAGCCAGATCAAGGTGTGTGCGATATACGGCATGCGGTTCACTCGGATGAACTGTTTGCGTTGAGACAAGAGAACAGAAACGGTTCAATATAACAAGATGTGTGTGATACGCGACAAACAGGTTTGTAATCAGAAATGTGTGCGAAGAACGATAATAACACAGACGATTTCTTCTAATAAGACGTATGTGATATGCTCTGTCTACACAACATCTATTGGCCATTGGGGGACGGGCGGTCATCCGGGTACGCCATAAGGATGTGAAGAGGCATCCTATATCAGTAAGGACTAGCTGTTCCACCAATAGCTCATCTGAGAGACCTCTCAAGTTAAGTGTGCTCAGGCTGGAGCCATCATCAGATGGGTGATTGGATGGGAATTTGTCTTGATGTTAAATTAACTAATGGGATGGGTCATGAAGGTCAAATTAAATTACCTCTATGATCCATCCCATGAGTTAAATTAACCTCGAGGTCCTTGTTTTTTTTAACACATGTTAAAGAAGGTCTACCTCCTTACTTTTTGACAATGTGCGATACGTGGCATACAGTTGATCCATCCGACCTGTTTGTGATGGAATAAGCCGTGTGTGTTGTGGGCAAACGCTTGCTAGTATACAACCATTTGCGATTTATGAATTCATCACCGACGGGTTCCTTGGTGTGGTCCGTGTTCATCTCATCATCATCTACTTCTTGTGCTAGCTCGATGTTCCTTAGATGCTAAGTTTCCATTAATTGATGGCGTTTTATGAACACACCACCATATCCTGCCATTCCCTCACCTGTTTTCTGCCACCCAGCGATATTGCCATAAACCTAGGCGGCACGCGACACATGGAGGCAACAAGTGCAGCCTGTAGCACCTCCACCTTTTCCAAGCATTCCAAACCGCCAAAGCGCCGCCTCTGCCATCAACCTCATCGACAAGGAAAACGAGAAGGCGCCATGGCCCGTAGAGGCCGAGGCGCTCCCCGGCAACGCGATGGACGAGGCCGTGATGCGCGTCATCACCAGGGTTGAGCAGACCCTTGACGCATGGCGCTTCAGCGCCACGGATCAAGATAGGAATGTCTGCGTCGAGAGGCTGCAGCTCGCTGCACAACATGATCGATGGCGCGCCGTAGAGCAAGCTAGGCGCGTCTGCGCCGATAGGCTGCGGCTCGCCGCACGACGAGACCGTTGGAGCACCGCAGAGCAAGAGGCGCGGTGTCGCATAGCAAGAGCGGATCCATCGGTGCTTGCCTGCTGTCAACAGGGCGTCGCAGCTGGGTACACATCCCGTCAGTACCCCCATTCCTCACTAGGAGTGGACAGAGGCCCTCTCCGCCTTACTTGCACCAGAGGCCATCCGCGTCGTACTTGCACCGGACGCCCACCGCGCCGTTCGCATGGGTCACGCTGTTCGCCTTGTCCGTGGCCTGCCCGATGCCAACACACTGGAAGGTAGGCTCGACAAGCTCCTTGGCCCAGGTGTCCACCTGGGCGCAGTAGAGGAACATGGCCATCGCATCCTCGAGGTGGTCATCTCCAATGAAATAGCCAACTTGGAGCTCGAGATCACGCTCCAGATGTACCGCGAGCGTGTCGACCGCTTGGACGAACGCTTGCACGAGTTCAGGCAGAGCCAAGAGCTACCGTAGGCAAGGGCTGCTGGTCATGGTCTCATGAACGCGTTTTATTTTGTTGAGTCGTTTCAACGTGGATAGCTATGTATTCACAGCAATCATAGTATTGCTCTGTTTATTGCTCTGTTTCAATGTGTGTACTCCGTTTTCCGTTCTTATATGTTCTGTTTCAATGTGTGTATATACGCTTTCCATTCTGTATATGTGGATGATAACAGCTAGATTCAAATTAGTATACAAAAACAGATAGAAAATGGAATTCATAATATATATATACATATATATATACATATACATATATACATATATATATTAATTGTTCATTAGTTCATCACAGAATATATATAATATCATCACATATACGTGATGATACTTAACTACTAGGTACAATGCATAAAATTGAAAACGAACAATACTAAAACTAATAAGCCCTCCTGGGGGCAGTATTCCGGCAGCCCCTCGGCAGCAGCTCCCTGGTGCGCGGCGTCTTCCCAGCGCGGAGATAGTACTCCGCCTCCTCCGCCTCGGTGCTTGACGTACCGATCTACCTCTTGCAGATGGATGAGCGCGAACAATCTCGCCATTTCGTTGGGCGCCCACCGGAGCTCCTCATCGGTGGCACGCTGGAGCTTATCATCCCACCTCCATGCCGCGATGAGGTGCCTAGCACCTTTGACCTTCCTCGCCAAGTACCCGTCTTCGTACACCTCCTCCGCACGATGATGCGCCCGCCCCCAAAGTGCCACCGCCTCCTTTTTCCAGGCGGCATCACGGGCTTCACAGGCCGCCTGGTACCAGGCTTCCTCCTCTGCCATCTCCTTCTTGAAAGCCACTTGCCTGGCTTTCTCAGCCGGCGGCAGCGACTTGCAAAGACAAAGATTGTACTGACCAATCCAAGTTGGGGGGTCCGGCGCAACCTCATCCAGCAGTGCATAGGGGTCCTCGTCGCTTCTCTTCGAGTGAGCGTCCTTGGGGGGCGGCGAATCCTCGTCGGCGTGTGGGCAGACCGGCAGCACCATGGCAGAGATTTCAGAGAAAGAGAGAGAGAGAGAGAGAGAGAGAGAGGACGAGCGAGGGGAGGATGTAGATGAGAATGCAGGCGGGATGACGTGAGCAAGGTAGTATTCATTGGTGGCCGGAATCTAGATCGACAGGAATAGGACACACGCCGGTCGTCGGAATTTTCGAGTACTGTAGTTTGAATTACACACGATTCCCGCAGCAAAATCCGTATGTGAACATAATAGCTGACGGTTTCCAATACAGACCCGTGTCTGATTAATAACCCCCGCCACTCACGTTCCAAACCGCGAGGAGCGAAATAGAGTGCCAGTCGTGTGGGGGGCGGTTGTCTTCCCAGATTTTACATTTTCTTTTTTGAACACCAGATATTTACATCGTCTGATGATTTTTTAACTCGCACACAAGTACACAAATATGATTTTTCAAACCGTTAAGGTTAGCCGTTGCATGTAGATGTAGTTCAAATTTGAATTACGGTCATTAAATGGCTAGAAAATGACTTAAATGTCTTTAAAAGGTCAAATGACCCCTGAAATTTTCAAAATTTTCACATGACACTTGTATTAGTGCACATTAAACGTAGAAAAATTTGAAGGCCGTAAGAGGAAGCTATCTCCCGTCTGTCATCAAACATGCATTGTTCCCTCTCGGAACCACGAGCCTTCTAGCGAGTTGCTCCGGTTTGTGAGGGGTGTGTGTCCAAACTTTCGTCAAACAGGCCAATTTCTTTTACCACATCATCTTGGTGGCATGACATTACATCAAGCAAGGTTTCATGTTTTTTTGATCATTTTTTAATTTTTAGGAATTAAAATGCCATGGCACTCCATGCATGTGGCCATGCCGTGAGACCAATATGTTTGAAAATTCCTTCTAATTTACGGCACATGGAATTAACTCGCACACAAGTACAAAAATATGATTTTTCGAACCGTTATGGTTAGCCGTTGTATGTAGATGTAGTTCAAATTTGAATTACGGTCACTAAATGTCTAGACAATGATTTAAATGTCTTTAAAAGGTTAAATGACCCCTGGAATTTTCCAAATTTTGACATGACGGTTGTATTAGTGCACGTTAAATGTAGAAAAAAATTGAAGGCCATAAGGGGAAGCTATCTCCTGTTCGTCATCAAACATGCATTGTTCCCTCTCGGAACCACGAGCCTTCTAGTGAGTTGCTTCGGTTTGTGAGGGGTGTGTGTCCAAACTTTCATCAAACATGCCAATTTTTTTACCACATCATCTTGGTGGCATGACATTACATCAAGCAAGGTTTCATGTGTTTTTGATCTTTTTTTAAATTTTTTGGAATTTTAATTCCATGGCACTCCATGCTTAATTGTGTCATCGCCGTTAGACCAATATGTTTTGAAATTCCTTCCAATTTACTGCACATGGAACTAAATCACACACAAGTACACAAAATATGACTTTTCAAACCGTTATGGTTAGCTGTTGCATGTACATGTAGTTCAAATTTGAATTATGGTCATTAAATGGCTAGAAAATCACTTAAATGTCTTAAAAGGTCAAATGACCCCTGAAATTTTCCAAAATTTGACATGACAGTTGTATTATTACTACAAATTTTCTCGTACATTTAAAACACCATCCGTTGTCACTTTACTCCGAATTCATCTTTCACAGCTAATAAAAAATATCTACAACATCACACACAGTTGTTTTGTAGTAACTGTTTGCGATGAAAATTTCTGGATCTATTTAAGTCTTCCTCCTTAAGCTTCGCCGGCTCGTCTGCTCCAGTGCCGGCAACCCCCAAATCCACGAATCCCGATCTCATTCCCACACCCCCTTCTTGCAAAGATGACGCCGTGGAAACGCTTTGTGACGGCCCGTATGATGGCCGCGTCCTCCCCAAGCATCGCCGCCTGTGCCGAAAGCGCGGTCGCCTACGCCGAGAGTGCCACCGCATCCGCATTAAGCACGACCGCTTCTGACGAGAGGGCGTCTGTGGCAGCCGACAAGGTAGCTGCAGCAGCCGAGATGGTTGCAACTGCTGCTTCAACGGCGACTGTAAACGCCGAGAGCGCTCGAGCTGTCGTCCGTGCCGGTGATGTCGCCCTGGCCGGGGTCGAGGCCGTCCACGGCAAGATATTCCAGACCACCTCGGAATCCAGCATGCAACCCATGTCCGAAAAGGTGGCGGTGGCCATGGAGCACCTGCTTCCTCATGAGATCGCCGAGTGGGAGCTGGAGATGCAGGAGGCGGCGGAGATCGAGGAGCTCCAGGAGGAGGAGTTGCGCGTGGCCAAGGTCGAGGTAGAGAAGAGTCTTTCCATCGAGGAATCCGCGGTGGAGTACCAACGCGAGCTCTGGCGCAGCCACTACTACGATTACTACAACCTTGAGGGCGGCGCTGAGGACGAGGACGAGGACAAGGACGCGGTCGACTTCAGGAGGGGGGCGCAGAGTCCACCAACGGCGGCATGTCGCCAGGACAAGTCATCGACGTCTCCTCTCACACCGGCGATGCATATGCCGGCGCGGCGGCGGATTTGTTAAAATTATGCGTACTTAGGCTTTGTTTTTAATGGTCTTTTGTTAGAGCAATGTATAGGTCAACTGGCTATGTTTAATTACTAAAATTGCTCGATTCAGTAAGTGTGGTCTGTGTGCTGTACGCTCTTTTGTGTGCCCAAATTAGCAACCGATGTTAAATTATGCAATGACATACCCAGGGAAATTTCCACCAAAATTTGAATTATCAAACTCATCCCATGCGCGTAAAGCATAAGAATCGTTTGCGATGCACACTATCGTTCAAAGTGAATGGTGTTCGGCGGCACCGCGCGCAAAGTTTCCCTCCACATTTCAAAAAATTTGGCCTACCGCCGAAATATCTACCCCTTCCCCACCCGCTTTTCTCCCCGACCACAAGTCACATTTCCCCTGTTTCCTCCTTCCGTCCTTCCTTCCTAAGCTATAGTTGCTTCCTCGCTTGCTTCCTCACTCGCGCCGTCTCGCATCCTACCGCCGGGGTCGCCATGGTCTTCTTCAAAGACCTCTCCAGCGGTTCCTCCTCCGACGACGACTCCTTCACCACCCGGGTATGCCTCTCTTCTCTCTCTCGGGCTATGACTTGGAATGAAGGATTTTTACCCAGCGGTGTTGAGTCATTTCTTCCTCTTGTAGTTCCCTAGGACCATTAGTTGCAATGAATGGAGTGGGGTGGCTAAAGATCTGTCTGCTCGTTTTCACCATCAATCTCCATGTGTGAAGATAGTTGCATTTGAATTTGTGGACAGTGGGAGGAAGTTTCTGGCATGTGCAGAGAAGGTTAGACCCTCTTTCGTTGTTAGATGTGATTCAGACACTGTCACGGTCCCAACCCATTCATGCCACACCTTCAACCAAACGCATCCTAAGACGGTGTCACAATTTGTACCTAGTATCTAAAAATGTTGCCATCTCATCAGCGGTGCCATTAGAAAATTATTTGGCACCGCTTCAGCAGTTTGTGCAGCCAACTTGTCCACAAATCAGAGTAGCCAAGCAGTAAAATATTAAATCTTTATGGCACGAAGGATATGGGCATCGGAGCAACTAGGTGCTCCGGAGTTCAGGTCCCTGATTTTTTCCGCTGCATCGGCTCACTAGTGCATGGCACCGGTGCGAGATGTAGCAACAGTTGTCTTTACACCGGTTTTGGCACACATAGTGGATGGCCTTAGTGATATTAGTTCTATGTTACTAAATTTGTGCATGTACACACATGTTAGTATCAATTTGCTGTCATCCAAACACTGTCACTATGCTGTTGCAGTTATATTTACCTTTCTCTTAAAATGTTCAATTTGTTATTTATAGTACATGAGTAAGAACTTGTAGCGTTGTTGTAGTTAATTATATCTGATGTTTTAGAATTTGGTTGTTGTCTCAGTAGCAATTAATTCATTTGCACATTGATCTTTTTGAGAAGATATGTCATAATTAACCTGTTTCTTCGGTTTTTCAAAATAAGTATTGGTGATTTTCTTTGTTGCTATAAACCCATTTTCCCTACAATTGTTACTGATCTAGTTTTAAAAATTATAGGATGAACGTAAGTGTTCTTACTTGGAGTGGGTTGATCAAGAGTGGCCATAGTCTTTGAAGATGTGCCTAGCAAAGCTCTGGAGCATGTATGAGGAAGAGAACAGAGGTAGGCTTCGAGAAAGTGTTGTCAACGCTGAAGAATATTGGAAGATGCGGGATAAAAAGAGGAAGGTGGATAATGAGCTCAGATTTTTTAAATTAGACTTTGCTAAGATGGTGTTGGCGAAGGAGGAGGCACTTTCCCAGTTGGCCAGTGCAAAACAGGTTCTTACTGAACTGAAAGCAGAGGTGGATAAGACGAGCCTGGACGATCTCGATTAGGGAAATGAATATATTGTTCTAATATTGTTCTTATGAAGTTGAACTAGCTATATGTTGTACTGTGCTGTTTTCAGATAGCTATCGTACTGTGATGTTAAAATATATCTATGTGCCTTGTATGAAATTGGCAAACAGCTGTTCGATATGAAATGTGAATTTGCGTAATACTGGAATTATTAATTGTAAACTAATAAACCTGCTAAATGGGTCATGGAACTTTGCAAATGGTTCTAGAAGTAAAAGTGCTTGTCATGGTTAGCCTAGTGCCACACAGTTTTCTTCATCAAATCATGTGTGATGCAGTTGATAAATGCAAACGGTTAACCAAGGTGGAGCATGTGTGATAGTTACACCTATCACACACGAGTCTATACATAAACCTGTGTGGGATGTAATACAAACGGAAACGTTTTCTCTGGATTAACTGTGTCGGATGTACATACGAACGGAAATGTCTTCCCTGGATTGACTATGTGGGATGTACATACGAACCGAAATGTTTTCCCTGGATTGACTTTGTGGGATGTACATAAGAACAGAAACATATTACTTGGATTGACTGTGTTTAATATACATACGAATGGAAATGTTTTTCTGGGATTCACCATGTGGGATGTACATACGAACGGAAACGATTGGGTTTCAATGCCCCAACCTGTGTGCCAGGAGGGCCTATCCCTGACGGTTTCTGGGTTGTGTTGGAAGGACCCCCTATCGCCCACACTCACTTGGCGACGGTTCCAAATGTCGTCGTGGAAAGGGGTTAAAAACCGTGTGTATAGCACCGAAGCGTACCAGTGAACCCGCGTGTAGCCTCCGAGCCTCCGGGCGCGGAGGGGGTTCCCCATAGCGATGATCGTGCAAAAGGCAAGGTTAGTCTGCGTAGATATATCAAATGTTTGCTTTTAGCATTGCAAGTTTTATGTGGGGGTGTCGACTTGGTTTCGTTCGAGCCCCCTTTAGTCTTTTTCATGTCCCCTCCGCTCTTTGGATTTTCCTCTTGTTAGCTAGACAGCCGGGAGCCGGTCTGTAGCCACTAGTATGCGTCGGTGCTATACAACGGTTTTTAACCTCTTTCCGCGACGACATTTGGAACCGTCGCCAAGTGAGTGTGGGCGATAGGGGGGTCCTTCCCACATGACCGGGAAATCGTCGGGGATAGGGAGCCAAGATGCATATACAATACTCCTACTCGTTTGTGCTCACATTGCCATCACAGTCGGTATTCTGTGGTGATACGTTTACGATGCATGGCCCATCACAAACAGTTCACTATTATAGAACATGTATGATAGGCATACAATCACACACATTCACTTTTCCCAAACCGTATGCGTTAACTGATTAAGAAAATTAGCTAATCGTCATACGAGTGTCGGATAGTATTACGAAACGTCGGACCATCGTAACATCATCGTACACGACAACTATCGCACACGCTATTCTGTGGTGCAAAGTTTACGATGCATACTTCATCAGAAACAGTTCATGGTTGCGAATCGTGTATGATAAGGCAACTATCACAAACGTTTAGTTAGCCCGCACCATTTGTGATATTGTCTGACATTGCACACGCTTTGCAAACGGCAACTATGTGCACGCTTGCACACATTTCCTCTCTGTGAACCGTCTCGGATTATGATGTATATTGCAAACGTTTGTGTTTTACCACCGTGTGTGCCATAACGACCTAGAGAGTGTAATTTCACCGTAGTTTAATTGTTGCTATATCAAATTGTACCAGATTTGAATTTGAATTTGAATGTATGCTATAGCTTTATTCATATCCATCAGGTTTAGACAACCAATGCATTATTCGATTCATAGGTACATATCAAGAATTACATAAGAACCAAATAAAGAATGATGAACAACAGTTGTATACTTGTACTATTAAAGACGGTAAAAAAAGAGGCGAAATACATTCTGGTTGCTGAATAAGGTGAAGCGGAATGGCCATATTATGCTCTCCTCCATGCAGAAGGCACGCACGACTCTAGGCCAACCCCTTGTGATGGCCAACCCCCCATCCTTCACGGTCTTCATGAAAACATCTAGATAATCATCGTGTTCTGGTAGAAATACTTTAACCTTTGCATGCCCACCAATCATGTAGTTTGAGAGGTAATCTTGAGTAAACTGCTTTGGGAACCACTGCAAGGGAAAAAAGATTCAGACATTGTCATCTAACACAACTCATTATGGGCAGTAAAAAGAAGGCTGCAGAGTTCTTACTTACCATCATGTAGTTCGTTGTTGTATTGGATAAAGTGAAAACAAATAGTTTAATTGCCATCTTTTGACCCATTTTATAACAATCTTTATCAGCTTCCTCACTTGATGCTGGTTCATCGATATCTCATTTCCCCATACGCGGAAAGGGTCTAAGCGCGGATCTTTACCAATGACATATGTAGCTAAAAGCACCAAGTTAATATTACAAGCTAAACACCAATTGCACAATGACGTAGTACAACACTCTTTTATAATATCTTATAACATCCAATATACTCACATATTAGATGAATTAACATCTTATATTATGGGCCGGAAGGAGTTTATTGCATTCTTACAAATTATCGGTTGATTAACTGTTGCCGTATCCATGGGATGGAGTTAGTTTGAGCTAGTTCGGGCTCAAATAGCTCTAAAGTATATGTAAACATGAGGGCTAGTTTCAGCTAGTTGCATCTATAACCCATCCAAAAAAACTATCCAACCCAAGAGGTGCTAATTGGAGCTAGTTCTCCTAGTGCATTTATTGTCGATCTAAGTATCTAACCCCGTCATCCAAACACCTCTCTGGATGGAGTTAGTTCAGGGTTAGTCATGAGCTAGAAACTAACTCTAACCTCTAGCTAAGTTGAGTATCCAAACAGAGCTGTGTTGTTATTGTTGTGGCTGATGCTCTTCTACGTATATCTAGACATCATCAAAACATTAAGGTAACACTCTTCCTTGTTGCTATGTAGCCTAGGATTGCATATGTAGACATTAAGTACAGTGCATGTTGCTATGTAGCCTCAGATATAGTACATATGGCCCTAGTTAACCTAATGATAAATGGGTTGCAGATATATTCAGTTAAAAGTCCGATTCACCAATTAGTCCCTTATCAGCCTGTCGGATATCGGGTTCCGGCAAAACCCCTGAGGTTCGAACACTGGGGTGCGCACGAAGTTTTCCCCCTACCGAATCACGCCCTCAACCTCGCTGCGATCTCTAAGCTAGCTCGATGAACTCACGGCACAAGGGACACAAGACATATACAGGTTGGGGCCACCGTTGTGGTGTAATACCCTACTCCTGTGTGTGGTGTGGTGGATTGCCTCTTGGGCTGATGATGAACAGTACAAGGGAAGAACAGCCTCTTTAGGAGACGTGTTCTTGTGCTTGGTGGTTTGCTCGGGGAGGAATCAATCCGTCCCTTCTATTGTGGTGGCTAGCCCTATTTATAGAGGCCCTGGTCCTCTCCCCGAATATTGAGCGGGAAGGGATCCAACAATGGCCATTTTGAAAGGGGACAACTAGTACAAGCTATCCTGACTAAAGGTGGTCTTCGCCTGTCAAAGGCGCTGGTGGTGACGCTGTCTTGGGCTCCACGATGACCTCTGTCCTGTCGTCCTGCTGGTCTTGGTCTCGTTGCACCGACATGGAAACCTTTGCCTGATGCCTCGGTACTCCGCGTCTGCGCTTGCCCCCTTAGCACCAAAGGGGAAACAAGGACACTGCGCGGGCTGGCGCCCGCCTAACCTTGGTCGTCATGGCTTGCGTCACAGGAACCTCGCGAGGTACCCCGTGCCTTGGTCTCTCCGCCTCCCTCACGAGCCTGCCTGGTGAGGCCGCTCCTAAGAAGGCCTTCTGTCGTGTGCCCCGCGAGGCTTGGCCCCTCGCGAGGGTCTGGAGCATTGGTCGATGAAGACGGGCCGCACTGGGCCACTAGTGGAGCCACGCCGCGGGCCGCAGGCAGGCAATTCTAGGGACCCCCGTTCCCAGAACGCCGACAGTAGCCCCCGGGCCCAAGGCGCGCTCGGACTTGGCTTAGCGGCGAAGCCAAAGGGCAAGTGCGGAGCGCCGCGGGCCCCAACAGCCTGCGGCCTTGGTTGACGCGTGGCGACTGATTGGACGTGGGCGTCTCCGCTTCCCCACGCTGCCCAATATCCGCCTGGCTAGGCGGCCACGGCGCCCTACACAGTTATTTCCTCCTCGCAGGCGGCGTGCTTCCTATTCTCCCTTCTTCCTCACGCCCCTGCTTCCTCTCCCAATCTGACTTGTGCTCTGCCCCCTCCATTGCCATGGTGCCGACTAGCACGGAGAAAGGGAAGAAGCCTCTGTCCTCAGCCAACCCGCCTCCGACGATCGAGGCCGCCGTCGGCCGGTCGCGGGTGCTCAACCTGGAGGCCACGGGCAAGGTCTGCCCTGCGCTCGCCTCCTGCTTCAACGAGTGGGGAAAGACGGTGGCTTGGCCTGCGTCCCGGGCTTCCATTAATAGGACAACCACTGAGGTTTGATTCTTCGTTGACGCCTTGTGGGCTGGCCTGGTGCCCCCTTTCTCCGCCTTGTTCAACGCGGTGCTTTCCCATTACCAGATTCACATGCTGCATCTTGATCCCCAATCCATTGCTTCTCGCCGTCTTCGCCTTTGTTTGCGAGGCCATGGTGGGCATTGCTCCTTCCGTTGCCCTCTTGCGCCATTTCTTCTCACTGCATCTGACCGACCCCTCGCAATGCTCGGGGTGCCTGAGCTTCCAGGCTGTGGCAGAGACGGCTCCCTCGGGGATTGATTTTGATCTCCCGCCATCCACGAGCGTGTTCCGGACGCGGTGGGTGTACGTGGATGTCGGAGTGCTCAGCCCCCTGCTCTCGCCTCCGTCGTCGCCCGCCATCCCCAACTCCGGCTGGGGCCACGTGAGGCTTGCGAGCCCTCGCCTTTCCTTCGTCTGGCTCCGGTTGAAGAGGTTGAGGGACCTTGGCGTTACTGCACCCCTGGTGGTGAAGGAGTTCCTCGGGTGTCATATTGCCCCTCTCCAGCGCCACTCCCGGCCGATGTGGGCCCTGACCGGTGACCAGGATCGCATGAGGCTTCAGGAGTCGGGGCTCTCGCCCAAAGCGCAGAGGACGGTGCTTGAAGTCTTGACCGACAACCCCTCGCCAGGCAATATGCCGCAGGAGGGTTGTCTCTTGTATCTCTGCTAGAATAGGGTCGAGTTCGCGGGATAGATGCCTTCCTTCGATGAATGGGGGATGTGCTTGGTTGGCCTTTTGGGGCCTTGCAAGAATCCTGTAGTCGTGGCTCCCCACCTTACCGCCAACACCGAGCTTGCCCCAAGAGTGGGTGCAGGGGGGCAAGCATCGCTTGAGGCCGGAGGCGCGGGCATCGAGGTGCCGACGACGCTGGGGTTCCCGAGGCGTCATCCTCTGGAACTCGTGAGGCTCGCCCTGAGGCAGTTGTTGAGGGGGAGATGCAGCCTGCGGCCCCTGAGGCCGGAGCTCCTGAGGCCTTGGCAAGCCAGCACAAGGTGGAGCCTGACTGCTCTTCCCGGCTTGGCGCTCCTAAGGTCGACTGCCTAGGTGCCTCTCCAGCCGCGCCCCACGCTGGCCCCCACGTCCAACGCCTTGGTCGGCTCCGCGTGGACTTCGCCGCGCTCCGCAAGAGGAAGGAATCTTCGAGCTGTAGAGGTGGCACCATCCGACCGTTGAAGCATAGAAAGTACATCGCCATATACGAGTAAGTACCTTATCCTTGTGATTCCCCAATCGTTGCTTCCTCTCCTGACTGTGGCTTTCCAGGATCCCTCCTGTCAAGCCCGCGGAGTCTCCTGAGAAGCAGCCTCCTCCGGCCTCGCCTTCATCGCTAGCCTCGAGCGCCCCAAGCCTGCACGCAGCCCCTGGCACGGGGTCAGCTGGAGAAGCAAGCTTGCCTGCCAGGTGCCTTGAGCCTGTGCCCTTGCCGCCTTTCCTTCGCAACCTTGCCTGGAGCGCGGCCAGCCTACCCAGGGCTCCTCCTCTGGTCGTGGACGGCAGCTGGTTGGCATCCATCTTGGGCTCCTCTTCAAGTGGCGAGCCTGCGCCAGTCCGGGTCCCTGGTGGGACCTGGCCAGCGACCGTGGGCGCGCCAGCCCCCAGCCCCCTGCCGAGAAGGGGCGAACCGCTTCGGATCCCACCGATGGCGCCAGCGACGGGGGACGACATCAGCAGCGTACTCAGGCTCGCGCGCGAACGAAGCGTCATCCGCCATGAGTTCTTCCAAAAGGCGATGGACGCTATGGGCCAGCTTGGTGGAGAGCTTGCGGACGTAGACGGGCGCCTTGAAGCCGAGGGCCTACGGCTGGTCGAGGAGCGACGTAAGCTGAGGGTGGCCATCAACCTCGCGCACCACCAGCGTGAGCTTGACAACGCGAAGGCCGAGGTGTCCCTTGCGGCCTCAGGAGAGGCCTGCTCCCGAGCCCTGGAGGAGGCCCGGGAGGCGGATCGTCATCGCGAGGTTGCGGAGAAGCGCGCTTGGGAGCTCCAAGCCTGGGGCGCCTTGATAACCCGCAAGTATACGGGATCAATTGTAGCCTCTTTCGATAAGTAAGAGTGTCGAACCCAACGAGGAGCTAAAGGTAGAACAAATATTCTCTCAAGTCCTATCTGCCAATGATACGACTCTACGCACGCTTAGTGTTCGCTTTACCTAGAACAAGTATGAGACTAGAAGTACTTTGTAGGTGTTGTTGGATAGGTTTGCAAGAAAATAAAGAGCACGTAAATATAAACTAGGGGCTGTTTAGATAAAGAAGCAATAAAGTAAATATAGCGAGTGTGGAAAAGTGGTGGTAGGAGTTGTGAAATTGTCCCTAAGCAATTGACTACTTTACTAGACCGATAGCAAGTTTTATGTGGGAGAGGCATAATCTAACATACTTTCTCTTCTTGGATCATATGCACTTATGATTGGAACTCTAGCAAGCATCCGCAACTACTAAAGATCGTTACGGTAAAACCCAACCATAGCATTAAAGCATCAAGTCCCCTATATCCCATACGCCACAACCCCCTTACTCGGGTTTATGCTTCCGTCACTCAAGCAACCCACTATAAGCGAATCATGAACGTATTGCAACACCCTACAGCAGGAATCCCTCACGCTTGCGCGACACGGAGGGAACAATAGGATAGCAACATAACCACAAGCAAATTAAACCAATCATAGCAATTCATCAATCACCGATAGGACAACGAAAATCTACTCACATCATAAGATGGCAACACATCATTGGATAATAATATGAAGCATAAAGCACCATGTTCTAGTAGAGAGTACAGCGGGTTGCGGGAGAGTGGACCGCTGAATATAGATGGGGGAAGGTGATGGAGATGTTGGTGAAGATCGCGGAGGTGTTGGTGAAGATCGCGGTGATGATGATGGCCCCCGGCGGCATTCCGGCGCCACCGGAAGCAAGGGGGAGAGAGCCCCCCTTCTTCTTCTTCTTCCTTGTCCTTCTCCCTAAATGGGAGAAGGGTTTCCCCTCTGGTCCTTGGCTCCCATGGCGTGGGAGGGGTGAGAGCCCCTCCGAGATTGGACCTATCTCTCTGTCTCTCTCTGTTTCTGCGTTCTCAAATTCTGCCCTGGCACCGTTTCTTTTATATCCGGAGATCCGTAACTCCGATTTGATTGAAACCTTCGCCCAAATATTTTTCCAAAAAATAGCTTTCTTGCGGCCAAAGTAGAGCATCAACCGCCTTACGAGGGGCCCACAAGGGTGGGGGTGCGCCCACCTGGAGTGGTGGCGTGGGCCACCCTCGTGGCCACCTCGGGCACTGTCTCGCGTTGATTCTTCCTCCCAAAAATCACAAATATTCCAAAATAATTCTCCGTCCGTTTTTATACCGTTTGGACTCTGTTTGATATTGGGTTTCTGCGAAACATAAAACATGCAACAAACAGGAACTGGCACTGGGCACTGGATCAATATGTTAGTCCCAAAAATAGTATAAGAAGTTTCCAAAAGTATATGAAAGTTGAATAATATTGGCATGGAACAATCAAAAATTATAGATACGACGGAGACGTGTCAGCATCCCCAAGCTTAATTCCTGCTCGTCCTCGAGTAGGTAAATGATAAAAAAGATAATTTTTTATGTGGAATGCTACCTAGCATAATCTTGATCATGTGATCTAATCATGGCATGAATATTAAGACACGAGTGATTCAAAGCAATAGTCTGTCATTTGACATAAAAACGATAATACTTCGAGCGTACTAATAAAGCAATCATGTCTTTTCAAAACAACATGGCCAAAGCAAGTTTATCCCTACAAAATCATATAGTTTGGCCATGCTTCATTTTCGTCACACAAAATGCCCCCATCATGCACAACCCCGATGACAAGCCGAGCAATTGGTTCATACTTTCTAACGCGCTTCAGCTTTTTCAACCCTCATGCAATACATGAGCGCAAGCCATGGATATAGCACTTTAGGTGGAATAGAATATGATGGTGGGGGTTTATGTGGAGAAGACAAAAAGGGAGAAAGCCTCACATCGACGGGGCTAATCAACGGGCTATGGAGATGCCCATCAATTGATGTCAATGCGAGGAGTAGGGATTGCCATGCAACGAATGCACTAAGAGCTATAAGTGTATGAAAGCTCAAACTGGAACTAAGTGGGTGTGCATCCAACTTGCTTGCTCATGAAGACCTAGGGCATTTTAGGAAGCCCATCGTTGGAATATACAAGCCGAGTTCTATAATGAAAATTCCCACTAGTATATGAAAGTGACAACATAAGAGACTCTCTATATGAAAAACATGGTGCTACTTTGAAGCACAAGTGTGGAAAAAGGATAGTAACATTGCCCCTTTTCTTTTCTTTTTCTTTTTTTTGGGCGGGCTTCTTTGGCCCCCCTTTTTTATTTAGGCTTCTTTGGCCTCTTTTTTTGTGGGGCAATGCTCTATAATGATGATCATCACACTTTATTTACTTACAACTCAATATTACAACTCGATATTAGAACAAAGATATGACTCTATATGAATGCCTCCAGCGGTGTATCGGGATGTGCAATGATCTAGCATAGCAATGACATCAAAAAACGGACAAGCCATGAAAACATCATGCTAGCTATCTTACGATCATGCAAAGCAATATGAGAATGAATGCTCAAGTCATGTACATGATGATGATGGAAGTTGCATGGCAATATATCTCGGAATGGCTATGGAAATGCCATGATAGGTAGGTATGGTGGCTGTTTTGAGGAAGATATAAGGAGGCTTATGTGTGATAGAGCGTATCATATCACGAGGTTTGGATGCACCGGCAAAGTTTGCACCAACTCTCAAGGTGACAAAGGGCAATGCACGGTACCGAAGAGGCTAGCAATGATGGAAAGGTAAAAGTGCGTATAATCCATGCACTCACATTAGTCATAAAGAACTCATATACTTTTTGCAAAAGTTTATTAGCCCTCGAAGTGAAGTACTACGACGCATGCCCCTAGGGGGATAGATTGGTAGGAAAAGACCATCACTCGTCCCCGACTACCACTCATAAGGAAGACAATCAAAGAAACACCCCATGCTTCAAATTTGTCACACAACGGTTACCATACGTGCATGCTACGGGACTTGCAAACCTCAACACAAGTGTTTCTACAATCCACAACCACCCACTAGCATGACTCTAATATCGCCATCTTTATATCGCAAAACTATTGCAAGGAATCAAACATATCATATTCAGCGATCTACAAGTTTATGTAGGATTTTATGACTAACCATGTGAATGACCAATTCCTGTCATCTCTCTAATTAGATATAAGTGAAGCAAGAGAGTTTAATTATTTCTACAAAAGATATGCCCACACTCTAACAAATATAAGTGAAGCAAAAGAGCATTCTACAAATGGCGGTTTTCTATGGGAAGAGAAACAGGCAATCCAAACTTCAAATGATATAAGTGAACCGTATGAAGCATTCTATAAAGCCATACTCAAAAGATTTAAGTGAGGTGCAATGAGCAATCTATAAATCAACCAAGGACTATCTCATACCAGCATGGTGCATAAACTAACAGTGAAGACTAAATGCAAAAGACGCTCCAAGACTTGCACATATCGCATGAACGAAACGAACCCGAAAACACACCGATACTTGTTGAAGAAAGAGGGGATGCCTTCCGGGGCATCCCCAAGCTTAGACGCTTGAGTCTCCTTGCATATTTACTTGGGGTGCCTTGGGCATCCCCAAGCTTGAGCTCTTGCCTCTCTTCCTTTTCCTCATATCGAGACCTCCTCGATCAAACACTTCATCCACACAAAACTTCAACAGAAAACTCGGTAAGATCCGTTAGTATAATAAAGCAAATCACTACTCTAAGTGCTGTAGCAAACCAATTCATATTTTTTTTGCATTGTGTCTACTGTAATATTGATTTTCCATGGCTTAATCCACTGATATAAATTGATAGGTTCATCAAAACAAGCAAACTATGCATCAAAAACAGAATCTGTCAAAAACAGAACAGTCTGTAGCAATATGAACATTCACCATACTTCTGGTACCCCAAACATTCTACCAAAATTAGTAAAAATAAACAATTTGTACATAAAGACAGTGCAAAAAGAATCAGAACCCTTTGACGTTCCAGTAAAAAATGTAAAATCGCGCACTACAGCCAAAGTTTCTGTCCTGCACCTTACAAACCAACAAGCATTTGTAAACATCCTAAAGGCAAACCTTGGCACATTATTTTTATAATACAATGGAATTTTACAAGGGGATAATTAATTTTGATGAAAAGTTTCTGTAATTAAGATTCACAAAGTTTCCGTGAGCATGAACAAAGTTCAAGGCTAGCTCCCACTTCAACAATGCTTGTCTTTCTCACTTTCACTTTCCTTTTTGAAAAGTTTTGGGTTCCCCTCTTTATTATTTTGTTTTTAAACTATATGAAAGAACTCAACAGAAATAAAAGACTCTCTAAAACTTCCGGGTTGTCTCCCTGGCAGCGCTTTCTTTAAAGCCATTAAGCTAGGCATAAAGTGCTCAAGTAATAGATCCACCCGGATCCCAAGGTATATCAAAGCCAATTTTAATTAACAATGATTTGTGATTTAGAAGTGACCACAAAACAACATATATCAAGAAACAATGAAGTCTAATTCTCTTCCTATGCATCGGCATGTCATAAAAGAACAATTCATGCACACATAGTAAGGCCAATGCATAGTATAAGCAGTTTCTTGCAATTTTATCATATTGGAAACATAGAGAGGCGGAGATGTAGTTCCTCTCTCATAATAATTGCAAGTAGGAGCAGCAATCACATGCATATTATATCTATCAAAATCATCATGTGTAGTAGTGAAACGCAACCCATTAATATAATCCTTAATAGGCACAAACTTCTCCGCTATAGTGTAGTCGAGAGAATTCAAAAAGATATAGGACTATCATGCATGGGTGGAATAGCAACAATTTCATGTTTAACATAAGGAACTATAGCAAGTCCATCTCCATAAGCATAATTCATATTGGCATCTTGGCCACAAGCATAGCAAGCATCATCAAAAAGGGATATTTCAAGAGAATCAACGGGATCATAACAATCTTCATAGCAATCATCCTTCGGTAAGCACGAAGGGAAATTAAACAATGTATGAGTTGAAGAGTTACTCTCATTAGAAGGTGGGCACGGGTAGCTAATCCGCTCTTCCTCCTTTTGTTCTTTGCTCTCCTCGTCATCTTTTTCATCCAATGAGCTCACAGTTTCATCAATTTCTTCTTCCATAGGCTCCTGCAAAATATTAGTCTCTTCTTGGACAGCGGAGACTTTCTCAATATATGGTTTAACATAGGCATTAGAAGCATAATTATCATAACAATATTCAAGTATGGCAAAATTTTCAGATTTGTGGAGAGTAGCATCATACTTTTCAATCAAAGAAGCAATTTCATAAGCACCATTAAAAGCAACAAATTCTTCAATTTGTTGAACATCATAGTAATTATAAACACCCTTAGCATACGAAGATATGATTCCATTATCAATAAACTCACATTGGTAGGGAAGGTGTTTCTTAGGGTTTTCAGAACAACAAGTAACATCATTAATTTCACATAAATTCCAAGCATAGCATTGCAAACGATGAATTTGATCCAGTAAAAGTTTCCCTTTTTCAGATATATGGTGTCGCACATAACAAGCATGCTCATCTAAAGATTTGCCCTCAACTAAGCTAGTTGGGGTTTCAGCACGAGCACAAAGGGATCGAAGATGATCCAAGTAAAAATCTTCAGGAGTGTGATAGATTTTGAGTGGTTCTTCAACCATTGGTGTAGTAGGTACAACTTAATTTTTTGGTATTTTGCGTTTCCTACCCATAACGAAAGATAGAAACAACTAAGAATAGCAAATAAAAATTACTTAGTGATAAAGCAAACAAGCACACACGAGAATATTCACCCCACGCTATGACTCCCCGGCAACGGCGCCAGAAAAAGGTCTAGATAACCCGCAAGTATACGGGATCAATTGTAGCCTCTTTCGATAAGTAAGAGTGTCGAACCCAACGAGGAGCTAAAGGTAGAACAAATATTCTCTCAAGTCCTATCTACCACTGATACGACTCTACGCACGCTTAGTGTTTGCTTTACCTAGAACAAGTAAGAGACTAGAAGTACTTTGTAGGTGTTATTGGATAGGTTTGCAAGAAAATAAAGAGCACGTGAATATAAACTAGGGGCTGTTTAGATAAAGAAGCAATAAAGTAAATATAGGGAGTGTGGAAAAGTGGTGGTAGGAGTTGTGAAATTTTCCCTAAGCAATTGACTACTTTACTAGACCGATAGCAAGTTTTATGTGGGAGATGCATAAGCTAACATACTTTCTCTTCTTGGATCATATGCACTTATGATTGAACTCTAGCAAGCATCCGCAACTACTAAAGATCATTAAGGTAAAACCCAACCATAGCATTAAAGCATCAAGTCCCCTTTATCCCATACGCCACAACCCCCTTACTCGGGTTTATGCTTCCGGAAGCAAGGGGGAGAGAGCCCCCCTTCTTCTTCTTCTTCCTTGACCTTCTCCCTAGATGGGAGAAGGGTTTCCCCTCTGGTACTTGGCTCCCATGGCGTGGGAGGGGCGAGAGCCCCTCCGAGATTGGATATATCTCTCTGTCTCTCTCTGTTTATGCGTTCTCAAATTCTGCCCTGGCACCGTTTCTTTTATATCCGGAGATCCGTAACTCCGATTTGATTGAAACCTTCGCCCAGATATTTTTCCAAAAATTAGCTTTCTTGCGGCCAAAGTAGAGCATCAACCGCCTTACAAGGGGCCCACGAGGGTGGGGGGCGCGCCCACCTGGAGTGGTGGCGTGGGCCAACCTCGTGGCCACCTCGGGCACCGTCTCGCGTTGATTCTTCCTCCCAAAAATCACAAATATTCCAAAATAATTCTCCGTCCGTTTTTATCCCGTTTGGACTCTGTTTGATATTGGGTTTCTGCGAAACATAAAACATGCAACAAACAGGAACTGGCACTGGGCACTGGATCAATATGTTAGTCCCAAAAAATAGTATAAAAAGTTGCCAAAAGTATATGAAAGTTGAATAATATTGGCATGGAACAATCAAAAATTATAGATACGACGGAGATGTATCATGCCTCCCTGGAGCAGCAAGTGGAGCTGCGCCAAGCCGCCCTTACGTCGCTGAGGGGGACGCCTATCGAGGAGAAGGAGCTCCGGAAGCGCTGACGCTGGAAGCCACCGAGCGCAGTCTTGATCTTGAGCGGTTGGAGACGAGGGAGCGCCAGGTTGCCCAAGCGGAGGACGATGTTGGCGCGCGTGAGGCCCGGGTCCAGGAAGAGGACGACCACCGCATGGCCGAGGCTCGCGCAGATCTTGCGAGCAGGTATGACTTGAAGCTGAGGCTGGTTGAAGCCGAGGTCGCGGGCAGGACTGCCGCCCTCAGGTCCAGGCTAATCGAAGCGGAACGGCGCGCAGAGGCCGCCGCAGCCGCCTTGGTCTCGGCGCAGGCCGAGCTGGCCTCCGCCCGCGCCGAGCTGCCTCCTCTTCAGCAGCGGGTTGCCGACGCCGAATCCGTCGCGCAGCAGAACAGAGAGGAAATACTTCAGCGGTGGACGTTGGAGCACGTGCACGGCCCCATGCTCTAGGACCTCAGGAACAGGGCCAACGCGGCCCTGGGCAACATCTGTAATGAGAACGCCCCACATCCTCACGCGACCGACTATGCCGGTCATCTTCGCTTCTTCACTGACGTGGTGACGCGCTTGGAGAACCTCTCCAAGAGAGCTCACCAGCTTGTTGAGGAGAGGAGCCGCAGCCTCCTCGGGCGCGCGTTTTCCCGCGTCTTCAGCCATCTTCAGAACACCAATCCCGACTTTGACTTTGACGCCGCCATTGCTCCGGTGCCCGAGGCCATCCGGGGCGACCTGGCGTGGTGGGTGGAGGATAACGTGGATGCGCTTGTCAGGGCCTTTGCTTCCGACGACGACGGGGTGATTGTCGCGGCGGATGGAGGCGACGTGGTCGATGATGGTGACGGTGGCGCCAGTGATGGTGATGGCGCTGCTAGTGACAGCGACAGCGGTGCCAGCGATATGTCTGATTGATACCGTGTTTCCCTGCTGTTTATCCTGCATACAAGAGCTCGGGCGCGGCCCCAAAGGTTGTAAGAGCATTTTGGAGGGGAAGCCCCTCATGTAAAAAGATTGCCGTCTGTATGCTTTTAGGACTAATGCTGAATATGTGCCTCCATGAGCCTATGGGCTCTGCGGCGAGCTTGTTGTTGTGGTTTACCTTTAGCCAGGACAAGTCCTGAATCGGCTCGCGAGGTCGTGAGCCCCCGAGGATCCCCTGAGGGACCTGTCGACCCGGTCGAGAGGGCCTCGCGAGAGAAAGTGCCTGCCGTAGTATGGCATGCGTGCACCGCGTGTGCACTTCGCCCAGCCCCGCCCGCGAGGGGCTCGCGAGGGGGAGGCAGCTGATGCGAATTCCAACTCAAGGCAGGAACCAGAACGCAAGAAATCACACGAACGAGAAAAGGTCACCCTCCCCGCATACACAAACGAAAATTCAACTCCAACTTAAATCTGAAGCAAGGAAGCACGACTACAGAAAGGGAGTCAAAAAGCAAATGGCCGCGTCCGGCGCCTAGTCTAGTCTTCAACGTCTTCTCACCAGCGCGGAGCTAAGTGCTGCCACTGGGCGTGGGAGGGAGCCCCCGAGGCCCAAGGGCGGCACTCCGGAGACTTCGGGGCGTGCACAGCCCCACTCATTATTACGTGAGAGTGTCACGGGCGGCGAGCTTCACAGGCACTGGGCCTTCTTCACAGGCACAGGGCCTTGCTTCATATCGCCAGACGAGGGCCCCGCCTTGCGCCACCCTCGACCACCATTGGTGGCGACCGGATACCAGGACGACGCCAAAGGGGTAAAGGGGACACCAGCGGCGCCCTCGACGACCACGAGTCCTCTGCAGGGGGTAGGCTTTGCAGCACCTCCCCGGCAGAGGGCCTACCTCCGCGGGACGCCTTGCTCCACGCGCCGTGGGGAGGGGCCTGGCTCCTGGCTCCTCTCCTACAGCCCCCAGTGCGCTCCTCCTGGTGGAAGGGAGGCTGCCAAGCTGGGGCCGCTGTCTGCTGCTGTGACCTGAACCTTCTGCGACCCATGGTTAGCATAAGCTTGCTCCTGAGGAATTAGCGGTACCCGGTAGCTGCTGCTGCCAGCGCGGTTGGTGAGGTTCCTTGAGGCTCCTGGAAAGGCTCGGCTTCTAGCGTCTCTTCCTCCCAGCCTGGCCCGAGGAGCGAGCCAGGGTCGTCTTCCAGCGCGTACTCCCGATCCACCATGCAGGGCACGTAAGCCTCCGAGGCTGCCGCCTCGAATTCTTCGCCGTAGTGCCCCATGCTCCATGTTGCCTGGCCTAGCGTGCCGTCTTGAGGATGGTAGGGCAGCGACCCGCCTGGGCCATAGGCGGTGATGCGCGTGCCCTCGTTCATCGGAGGTGGTGCTGGTGCAGCCTGGCATCCGGCGCCGATGGTTGCGCTGGTGTCGACGAAGCCTTGGGGCGTGCCTGGGGGCACGCGAGCGCGGAGAGGCACGTCGCGTGATCCAACCGGGGCCCGGGGTGGAAGCTGGAAGCAGAAGGGCGGTGCCCCCGAGGCCGCGGCATCCAGGAGCTCGGCAACGCGCTCCAGCAACGCGTCCCGGCCACTCTCCATCAACCTGCATCGTAGCAGCTCCCGAGCCACAGTGAGCGCGGCTCTCATGTTTGCTTGCTCCCATCGGGTGTGCGGCGCCGTGGCCGCGGCATGGCTTGAGGCCCTTGCGGCTGCCCGCACCTGCCACGAAGTAAGGGCGGGCCGTGCGTGACCGCGCCGCCCGCACCCTGCGGCGCTCTGCGGTGCGCGGGCTGCCTGGGGCATGGGGTTGAGGTCTTCTTGGGCAGGCGGCGTGGCCCGAGCTGGCCAGGCTACCCAGCGGTCGGCGCCGGTCATCGGGTCACCAGACATGGACGTGACGAAGCGATGGGACGCAGATCAGCGGAAGGAAGACTCCAGCACACCCCTACCTGGCGCGCCAAATGTCGGATATCGGGTTCCGGCAAAACCCTTGAGGTTCGAACATTGGGGTGCGCACGAAGTTTTCCCCCTACCGAATCACGCCCTCAACCTCGCCGCGATCTCTAAGCTAGCTCGATGAACTCACGGCACAAGGGACACAAGATTTATACAGGTTCGGGCCACCGTTGTGGTGTAATACCCTACTCCTGTGTGTGGTGTGGTGGATTGCCTCTTGGGCTGATGATGAACAGTACAAGGGAAGAACAGCCTCGCGAGGAGAGGTGTTCTTGTGCTTGGTGGTTTGCTCGGGGAGGAATCGATCCGTCCCTTCTATTGTGGTGGTTAGCCTTATTTATAGAGGCCCTGGTCCTCTCCCCAAATATTGAGTGGGAAGGGATCCAACAACGGCCATTTTGAAAGGGGACAGCTAGTACAAGCTATCCTAACTAAAGGTGGTCTTCGCCTGTCAAAGGCGCTGGTGGTGACGCCGTCTTGGGCTCCACGATGACCTCCGTCCTGCCGTCCTGCCGGTCTTGGTCTCGTTGCACCGATATGGAAACCTTTGCCTGATGCCTCGGTACTCCGCGCCTGCGCTTGCCCCCTTAGCACCAAAGGGGAAACGAGGACACTGCGCGGGCTGGCGCCTGCCTGGTGAGGCCGCTCCTGATGAGGCCTTGTGTCGTCCGCCCCGCGAGGCTTGGCCCCTCGTGAGGGTCTTGAGCGTTGGTCGATGAAGACGGGCCGCACTGGGCCACTGGTGGAGCCACGCCGCGGGCCGCAGGCAGGCAAGTCTGGGGACCCCCCGTTCCCAGAACACCGACACAGCCCCCGGCCTATATGGTACCAGCTACCAATATCCTAAACAGTGAGCATATATAAGCCATGGGATGAAACTAACCTCGATGGAAAATAACAGTCGTTCCTAGAATTGTCCTGTGTAGGTACATCGAGAAGCATGTTAAGCACAACAGGCTAAACATCAACCAAAATTATCCATGGCAGACAAAATAATCTCGAAAAGATAGCTTCAGTGTGCAGGTTTAAGCATGCTAGTAAAGCAAAACAAGTGGAAAGGTGTGTTAACTGCAATAGGCCTAACATTTAACAACAAGCAAACATAGTCATTCAAACTGGTATTGTGCCGGTCTAAGTACACTAGTTATTGTTAAATAGAAATGGAAAGGCATTTTAACTACAAGATGCAGCAACCAAATGTAGTCACTCATAGTGGTATTGTTGAAACGGGTACTGAAGAAATTGAACTGCACAGTTCATACTTGCACATATAGAACCTCACGTTGTGAATAACTGGAATAAACAAGGCATACTACAAACAACCAAAGATAGCATTTGAAACTGGACATATGCTAACTACAAACAACAAAACAATCAAAAAACTTTAAAAGAGGTATATGCTAGCTATAACAGGCTTAACATCAAGCAAATATATGCATTCCTATCGGTATGTTTAAAACTGGATTGATGAAATGTACTGCACAGTAAATAATTGCACATATAGAGCATCACATTGTGAGCAACTGAAATAAACAAGGTATACTGCAAACAACCAGATATAGCAATTAAAACTGGACATATTCTCACTACACTACAAAAGGGATTCGACAAAACAACTCATGGGTTTCCCCCTCTGAAGAGGCACGGCAAAATAAATCATGGGTTTCCTCACTTGTCACTGACGGGCTTGTTCCCATGGGAAGAGCACGGACCCTTGATGCGCTCCATGTTGTCGCAGATGGGCTCCTTCCCCTTGGAAGAGCACGGCTATAGGGTGCCCTCCCCGATGTTGCAGAAGGGCTCTTTCCCCTTGGAAGAGCAGATGGGCTCTTTCCCCTTAAAAGAGCCGGAGAGGGTGCCCTCCTCGTGGTCGCCATCGATGAGGTCTGACTTGGAAGCTGTGGATCCCAAGCCAGCGTCACAGAATGTGTCCTTCAGAAATGACAAAAGGGGCTCGATGGCGATGTAGGATGACAAAATCTTGACAGCGAGCCAGAGGAGATCAGCGGCGGGGCCATGGATGAGATCGACGGCAGTTGAACCCGAGGGGTTGGGGTGGCCCACTTAACCTGTGACATAGCCCACTTCAGGCTGCCGCTGTCGACGACCTCGTTGTCGTAGCCGACGTCCGCGACATACCCGCATACTCTAGCCCGCTGATTGAGTGTCTACGGCCAGTAATGGTCGTCAGCTTCCTCGATGACGTCGGGCGAAGAGACCGCGATACACCTCTTTTGGGCCAGTCCCTCCTCGTGCTCCACGGGAAGCATAGCCGGGATTAGGTTGCGACGCTCTGGAGTGGGGGATGGGGATGGGGATCTATGGGAAAGGGGGCGTTTGGTAGGCGTCATCTAATAAACTGAGGGCGGCCTGGGTATGGAGATTGGTGGGTAAGCTACACGGGGAAACCGGCAGATGTTGACAATGGAGGTCTTGCAGCAGCGGCAGCGGCAGCGGCAGCGGGGACCTTGCAAGGGTTTTGAGCGAGGGAAAGGTGTGTGTGTGCGCGCGCGCCCGAGGAGGTTTTGGTGTGTGTGTGTGTGTGGAGGGGGGAGGGGGTGTGTTTGAGGAAATGACGCGGGTACTGAAAATTTTACTACGCAGAAGTGAAATGCTGGAGCTATTGAAAATTTTGATGATGGTGCATCGCACACGGTCCGGAGATAACAACCTTGTGTTATGAAACAGAAAACCCTCGAGGCGGGCATATATTTTGTAGGGATACATGCGGGATTGGGAACAAGAAAAATCGCACACGGTCCGGAGATAACAACCGTGTGTTATGAAATAGAAAAACCGTCGAGGCGGGCATATATTTTCTAGGGATGCAGGCGGGATTGGGAACAAGAAACATCGCACACGGTCCGGAGATAACAACCGTGTGTTATGAAACAGAAAAACCCTCCTCGAGGCGGCAGATATTTTCTAGGGATGCAGGCGGGATTGAGAACAAGAAACATCGCACACGGTCTGGAGATAACAACCGTGTGTTATGAAACAGAAAAACCCTCGAGGCGGGCAGATATTTTTGAGAGGGGGAGGCTCATGGATCCCAATGTACTATGCGGATGTGTGCGTGACAGGGGCACCGGCGTGGCACACGGTTAGTTTGAGTGAACCGTGTCTGTTGCGTCATCCGACTTGTCTAATGTTCATATATTTGGCAAAAAATGACGCAGGAGAGGGTCAGAACACGAACACACTTGCATGTGGACCAAATTTATGTATGAAAAGGGTGGTTGGATTTTCAAATACCAAATGCAACTTCGATGTCGCACCTATCTCGCAAAGCGCATAGTATTGCTTGCCCCCCCTCGTGTCGGCACGAAGGGAATCCTAAGCTATGAATGCATGCCCCCCCCCCAACAGAGGCTCACCTAGCAAAGTGCGAAGTATCTAGCATCCCCCTCCCTCGTGTCGGCACGAAGGGCATCCTAAGCTATGAATGGATCCCCCCAACTGTGGTTCACATAGCAAAGTGCGAAGTAGCTAGCAGCCCCCCTCGTGTCGGCACGAAGGGAATCCTAAGCTATGAATGCATGCCCCCAACCGAGGCTCACCTAGCAAAGTGAGAATTAGCTAGCAGGCCCCCTCCCTCTTGTCAACACGAAGGGAATCCTAAGCTATGAATGGATGCCCCCAACCGTGGTTCACCTAGCAAAGTGTGAAGTAGCTAGCAGCCCCCCTCATGTCGACAAGAAGGGAATCCTAAGCTATGAATGTATGACCCCCCAACTGAGGTTCACCTAGCAAAGTGCAAAGTAGCAGCCCCCCCCCCCCCCCCCGACACACACTTTCAGTCGGCGGGCCAGAGAGGCATCTCACCAAGATTATTGATCGTAAAACGGACCAAGAATAATCCACCTTGGTCGTACAACCTCTCTCTTGTTGGTGGTCAAAGTGATGGTCGTCCATGCGACCCCGGAGATAGGCTAGCTCGCCAATAATCTCGCAAGTAGCTAGTCCCCAAAGACAACCACTGCATGCGTGTGGCCCAAACATATGTATGGAGATGTGTGTTTTTGAGTACACAATGGAAGAACTTTGATGTGGCACCGTGATTTCGAACTAGCAATCCCCACACTGAGTGAGGGTTAGGTTGACGATGCATATGTATGTTACACCACACTTCAAGCCGGTGACAGGGATTCATGCATGCATGCGTGGATAGTATATGCGCTCAAACTTTAATTAGGTCTGAATCTCACCATGACCTATACAACGATAACACGAACCGAATGAAGAATCCGCCATGGTAACCTATCTTGTTGTCGGTCAAGGTGATCCTGGATGTCCACGCGGGCCCATGAATACATAGGCTTGTCGCCGATAACCACGCGAGGGAGGTTACTGTTCGAAGACAACCACTACATACATATGTATGGGCGTGACGCGTGCATGCATGTTTGAATACCATTTCACAACATTGATGTGGCGCATGCGTCGAAAATCGTACTCTCCCCACACATCGCGAGATCGGTTCATGACGTGTCATTGTATTAGCCACTTCGACTCAATGGGAGGGATTCATGCGTACACATGCATGTGTGTGCTTATATATATATATATATATATATATATATATATATATATATATATATATATATATATATATAGGTAAATTGTTTGGGGCACCTAGGTGCCTGGGCACCTTGATTGTTTTGGAAACCGTCCTATATTTAATTTGTTTCCTAACTATTCTTCATGCAAGACTTTCCCTGCTTATGTTTTATTTGTTTTTTTCTAATTATTAGGCATGCAAGACTTGCCATACAATAAAACGTCATAATATTGATTTTGTTAGAATTGATACAGGTATCTAATACGCGTATTTTTGTTCCCCAACTATCTAATACAGGTATCTAATACCTACCAATGAAATTATGGACATACATAGGTATGTATATATTCAATAATTTATTTTTTAAACTATTACATTTATTTGTTTCCCAATTATCTAAAATGGGTGTCTTATACTTACTAACAAAAGTATGTACATACGCGGGTATGTATATACCCAAGAATTTGTTATTTGACTAATTGCATTTTATTTTTGTTTCCTAACTATCCAATACCTACTGCAGAAAATATTGTAATACCCGGTCGACGTATATACCTCAAGTGGAAATACCCAATGTATCTGCACACTTATATACGCGGTTGTGTAAAAAACATCTTGGAAAATATTGTACATACCCAGTCTACGTGACATATATCTAAAGTAAAACATGGCTATGTATATATCCGGCTACGTGACATATGGGTATCTAATATATAACCAACATATTTCGAATACAAAACATACCTAAGATATTTTGGGTTATGTACGTATATACCTAGTGATTTATTCAACGTATGACCTCCGTTATATGCAAAAGGATGCACGTGCGATGAGACATGCATGGACTTAAAACATGGGCTATTTATTACTGATTTTCTCTATCCTATCTAATCTGGGAAGGTATTAAGTGTCCATATCAAGCAATAATTCTTTCCTAATAAGATTTACCCATCAATGCTAATACTAATTACCCGCGCACAGATCTTAGTGTCATCCAATGGTTTTTAAGCGAGGTGCCCAGGCACTCCCAAATTGGCGTCCTATATATATATATATATATATATATATATATATATATATATATATATATATATATATAAGGGCCCGACAGATCCTCCGGAACTCACTGAAAAGGAAAAAAAACGATCCCCACTCCCCGCACGACCCACGCACCCACCTCCAACGGGCGACGCGCCACCACCCCGCCCCCAACCGGCGACCAGAGACGCCGCCGTGGCCCCGCCAGCAACCGCCCCACCGCGCCTCCGCCCCGCCGCCCAACCTATGGCGCGCCGCCTCCCGGCCTTCCAGCGGGCCGCCGCCCCCACCTTCCTCCTCCGGCCAGGCGCGCAGCCACGACGTGGCCCCATCTAGCACCCGCCGCCACCTCCACCTCCCTCCCCCAGCAGCAGCCGCCGTCACGCGACCCGCCGGATGTCCCCGACGCCGCTGCTCCACCTCGACCCCGAGGTAATCCCTCGTTCCCAGCACGCCAGCAACCTAGGCGGGGCTCCCGCCTTCCACCTCCTCCTGGCTGCCCCCGCCTCCTCCCGCCTTCTGCCTCGTCCCGGTGGGGCTCCGCCACCGTCAGCCTCCTCCCGGTGGGGCTCCATCGCCGCAGCACCATGTACCTCACCCTGCCACGGCGCGAATCCAACCCCGGCAACTAGGCCGGGCGCGACCTGGCTCCTGTTGCCTTCGTCCGTGCCCGGCAGAAGTTCAAACCATGTGTGCATCCCCGTTCGTGCTTCTCCGGTCGTCGTCCTCGTTCAACTGTTTGCACCCGACCAGACCCTGCATCTTGAATGGGTGCCATCTCCCTGCCCTGCTCCACTTGAGCTCTGTCATCCGTTTCCACTCTCACTCTTTGTTGTGTTCTTCAAATAGCATCTACGAAGTGGTTCTTTGCTGCCCACTAGGTGTTTGTGCAAATGCCAGAGGGAGTTGGAACAAAATTTACATGTTTCTTGCACCGATGAGGTAGTTGTAGAGATTTTTTTTTTGAAATTACCAGGACGCTCACCACCGCAATGCCCAGATCCCCACTTCCACCATGCCCCAACGAAGTCAAGGCTTCCTTTTTTGGATGGTTCAAATTGTTTTTGGTTCAGTTTCTTCTTTACTTTGTCAATTGCTATCTTAGGTTCCGTGAAAAATGTCAACAAATAGGTATTCATGACAAGAACACAAAAGATGCTGTGATAGATGTAAGTCTGCGCGAAGAGCCGCAGTTGTATATTTTGGTACTTGCTATATTGTAGAATAAGTGTTTATTACAATTGTCATTCTGTCAAAGAACCATTCTTCAGTATATGTTCTGAAAATTTCAGGTGACGTGTGCCTGGTCTGAATCGTTGTTCCTCTGTTTCTCCCACTTTTGCTCCCGAATAAAACGTAGCATGTTGATATTCGCACTAGATGATGAACAGTTCCAAAATCGTCGGTTTAGACTTCAGAGATGTTCTACTATGACTTTAGAGATGCGCAGATGTTGGTGCTAGTGCAGATGATCAGGAAATACTTCTGCTATGGCTACATGCCAAGTTCAGATTTAAGAAATGTTAACTCTCGAAGTTCAAATTTAATAAAATGTAGAGTTCAAAGAAATTGTTATGCGTGTTCAAAAGGAAAATTATCATGGATTTTTCCATTATAGGAAAAAGATCACCAAAAATTGAAAGTAAAATAAACAAAGAAGTCCAAATTAGAAAAATAAAGAAGATCGATATTTATAAAAAAACACAAATTTTCCTTGCTACGAAAGAATAAAATGAAGAAGTTCAAATTAAAATAAAGGGGTAGTTTGATATATATAGAAAACTCAAATTCTTTCTGTTTCTAGGGAAAATAAAAGTATGAAGTTCAGTTTAAAAAATCATTTGATTCTTATTTTAAAATATTATTTTTCTAAGGATAATACTATAGAAGTTGAAATTAAAATAACAGAGAAGTTCGAAGTATATAAAAACTCAGATTTTTTGCAAGAAGTTCACGTGCACCTTCGTGCACGGTTCAGAATTTATATTGCGGGACGTCCGACCTCCAATTACATGTTTTAAAATGGCAAAAAAGGCGTCCCACCTTCAATTGCGTGTAATTCGACATATACACAAAAATGTGACAGAAGTTCATAGTGAAAACAACGAGAAGTCCTTGTACTACAGGGAATGCATTTCAGGTAAGAATAAAAGTATAGAAAAATAAAAGCTTAAAAGGTTTGTTGAAAGAAGTTCAAGTGCTCTGTCCGGGGAAGTTCAAAAATTATTGCGAGAGGGGTTCACCTTGTATTTCGATGTTCGAAAACACAAAAAATAAATTGTTTTTTTTTGCGTTTTCAAATAATTCTCTCAATCCGCAAAAAAGTTCAGTTATTATTTGGTAGAAGTTTGGTTTCAAAAAGAAACAAAATTCAAATTATAGAAATGGAAAAAGTTCATGTACTACATGGTGTGTGTTTAATATGAGAAAAATGAATTAAAAGGCAAGGTCCAAATTTTTTGTTGTTATAGGTTCAAGTCCTCGGTCGGAGAAAGTTCAAAAATTATTGTGAGAAAGGTTTGCACAAAAGGATTATCATTTGTATAACACTCACGAATGGATGAGAAAATTACAAAAGAAAATACGTCATAGAAGTTCAACGTGAAAATAGCAGGAAGTTCAATTACTATATTGAATGAATTTCAGATAAAAAACTTTTAAAATCGTCAGTAAAATCTAAGTTTTAATGTCATTGGTGCGGCACAACTGGTTCAATGCTTGTTACAAACCCAAAGAAGGTCATTAAAAAAGCATCTCAAACAATTTTATAACAAAGATTAAAATTTAAAAACACAGCGGCTCGATGTCTATAGAAAATTAGGATTTTTTTCTGTTATTAAAAGAAATAAAACTAGGAAGTCCAATTTAAAAAGATGGAGAAGTTCGATGATTATAGAAAACTCAGATTTTCCTCATTATTAAAGAATGGAAAAAAGAAGTTCAAATATTAAATAACAAGAAGTTCAACTTTTAAAAATAGAGTGCTTCCAAATTTCATAAATAATATTAAAAAAACCATGAAGTCCATATTAAAAAGATGGAGAAGTTCGATGATTATAGAAAACTCAGATTTCCCTCGTTATTAAAGAATGGAAACAAGAAGTTCAAAAATAAAATAACAAGAAGTTCAACTTATAAAAATAGAGCGCTTCAGAATTCATAAAAAAATAATTAAGAAATTCAGATTAATATTCATAAAAAACTCAGATATTTTCACGCAACCGAGAGAAGTTCAGATTGATAACTGTCAGAAGTTCACATACTACACCGTGTGCATTTTGCATTAAAAAGAATAAAAAGACAAAGACTAAAACTTTTGGTGTTATAAGTTCAATTCCTCGGTCGGAGAAAAGTTAAAAAAATTATTGTGAGAGAGGTTTGTACAAAAGGAATATCATTTGTGCAACACTGACAAATGGATTAGAAAATCATAAACGAAAATACGTGACAGAAGTTCAACGTGAAAACAGCAGGAAGTTCGACTACTATAGTGAATTAATTTGAGATGAAAAACTTTTAAAATCGTAGCGAGTATCAAAAAAAGATCAACACGGGAAAGTTGCGTGTTTACATCAGCTTTCCACCGGTATATTACTTGCTCAATTCCGGTGAGTGTTCCGGTGAGTGGATGGAGAGCTACGGGCAAAAAAAGCACGCGAAAAACAGAGTGAAGTTTAAGTAGACATGCCGAGAAGTTCAGGTTCTTCACACGGTGCATTTTCGAAGAATTTGTTTCGCGATAAAGGCAGTACGAATAATCTCTTCATTTTCGAAATTACTTGAAAACGGCTAAGAATCAGAGAAAACCATCAACATGAATTTTTTTCGCATTTTCCTTAGCTTTTCAACGGTATATTATTTGCCCCATTCCGATAAAGTTTGTAGAAATTTCGGCGAAAATACATTTTTATCCATTTTCAAAACTGACTTAAACAGTAAGGAATTGGGAGAAATAATATATACCAAAAAGTTTCGCATTTCCTCAAGCTTTCCAACGCCATATCATTTTCTGCATTCGGACATACGGTAAATAATTAGATCGAAAATACGAACTCGGTGGAACTTGTACCGTATTCAAAATTACTGTTAAACCGTTCAAAATTAGAAAAAAAAACTTTCTACATGAAAACGTAGCGCATTTTCATAAGCTTTCCAACGCCATATCATTTGCCTCAATTGGATTAGCCGTTTAGAAATGACATCGAAAATACGAACTCGGCTATTCAGTTTGTGAAATTTTATGATTTTCCAAATTACTCTTTAACCGTAGGGAATTAGAGAAAAATTTCAACATATGGAAGGAGCGGTTTTGCAGCAGCTTTCCAACGCCATATTATTTGCCTCATTCCGATAAACGGTTTTAAAATGCGATCGAAAATACGATTCACGTTTTTTGTATGAAGAAAAAAGGTATTCAAAACTGCTCTTAAACCGCTTACATTTTGCCAACAATTTAACTTGGGTCATGATACTGGTGTCCATAGCTTTCGAACTGTATATCGCAAGCACCATTTGGGCAATGTTGGCAGAAGTTCAACCTATCACCGGGAGAAGTTCAGGTCGAACAACTCAGGCAGTAAAATTGCAAAAAACGCAATTTCATCACGACCCGAGAGCAAAATCCGCCAACGAGCGAGATTCCTATTTAAAAACGATATTTAGTTGCTAAAAAACATTTCTAGATTACACTAACATCATATAGAACACGACTAACTAGAATAATTCGCGAGGGAAGCCACGGTTGCGAAGATAGCCCGAAGGTCGGGTTCGTACAGAGGGAAGTTCAGGCGCGTTACTCACACAGTTCAGGTTGTGATCAGAATATTGTTCTGATCCCGTGATCAGAATAGTGTTTATGTATGTGTGTGTATATATATATATAGAGAGAGAGATACATACATACACCATATTACAAGCAAAAAAAATAACCCCCTCCTAAGTCAAATTAACCACTCTCGTCCTCGGGCAAAAAGTAGTGATGGACCAAGCGGGCCCACAGATGGAAAGCATCGATATCGCTGATAACCGCTTAAGTGGGTGCGAGAGGGCAACCACCATCGCTTTGCATGTGGGCCAAACATATGTTGAATACCTAAAATGCACAACTTTGATGTGCCACATGCCTAAAAAACCGTAAACCATGCACCCACACAGAGCGAGGTTCATGAAGTGTACTACGTATGATGGTCCCCTTCCCTCTCTTCGACGCATACTATATGCTCCTACTGTAATACAACCCAAAAAGAATCCTCATCGATGGTGAAATTAATTAACCTCTCCCGATGTAGGTCAAAGTGATGCATGCATCGACGATGGCCTTGTGGGCCCACAGATGGAAGCGTCACACGTGAGTGTCCTAGCTAGGATAACCACCGCCTGCATGCATGTGGCGCAAAGAGGTGTTGTGTGATGTTTGAATAGCCACTTTCACAATTTTGATGTGCACGTGCCTCGGAAACCGAGAAGTCCCGACACTGAGTGAGGTGTACTTGTTCACGGACACGTGCGTATAGTATATATATATATATATATATATCTGTGTGTGTATGTATATATATATATATTTGTATATATATGCTAGTCCCCTCCCACCTCTTCGACTCATACTATATACCACCATAACACAAACAAAAAAGATTCTACCTTGCTGGTCAAATTAACCTCCCCACCGGCTGTTCGTCAAAGTGATGGACGACGACCTCGCGAGCCCACAAAAAGGGCAATCACTTGTTCTTAAAACCAGCATTCTTAAGATCAAAGAGTCGGGCGGAAAAAGGGGAGAGCTCCCCGTTCCTGGTTCTCCTGTAACTGGATTCCACGGAACCGTCATACGCGAGTATCGAGTGCGTGTAGGACAACCATCGACTACATGTGGCCAAAACATGTATGTATGAATGGGTTGTGTAATGTTTTAAATTACGAATTCACAACTCTGATGTGTGATAACCCACAAGTGTAGGGGATAATTGTAGCCTCTTTCGATAAGTAAGAGTGTCGAACCCAACGAGGAGCTAAAGGTAGAACAAATACTATCTCAAGTCCTATCTGCCACTGATACGACTCTACGCACGGTTAGTGTTCGCTTTACCTAGAACAAGTATGAAACTAGAAGTACTTTGTAGGTGTTGTTGGATAGGTTTGCAAGATAATAAAGAGCACGTAAAAATAAACTAGGGGCTGTTTAGATAAAGAAGCAATAAAGTAAATATAGCGAGTGTGGAAAAGTGGTGGTAGGAGTTGTGAAATTGTCCCTAAGCAATTAACTACTTTACTAGACCGATAGCAAGTTTTATGTGGGAGAGGCATAATCTAACATACTTTCTCTTCTTGGATCATATGCGCTTATGATTGGAACTCTAGCAAGTATCCGCAACTACTAAAGATCATTAAGGTAAAACCCAACCATAGCATTAAAGCATCAAGTCCCCTTTATCCCATACGCCACAACCCCCTATCTCGGGTTTATGTTTCTGTCACTCAAGCAACCCACTATAAGCGAATCATGAACATATTGCAACACCCTACAGCGGGAATCCCTCACGCTTGCGCGACATGGAGGGCACAATAGGACATCAACATAACCACAAGCAAATTAAACCAATCATAGCAATTCATCAATCACCGATAGGACAACGAAAATCTACTCAGACATCATAGGATGGCAACACATCATTGGATAATAATATGAAGCATAAAGCACCATGTTGAAGTAGAGGGTACAGCGGGTCGTGGGAGAGTGGACTGCTGAATATAGATGGGGGAAGGTGATGGAGATGTTGGTGAAGATGGTGGAGGTGTTGGTGTAGATCACGGTGATGATGATGGCCCCCGGCGGCGTTCCGGCACCACCGGAAGCAAGGGGGAGAGAGCCCCCCTTCTTCTTATTCTTCCTTGACCTTCTCCCTAGATGGGAGAAGGGTTTCCCCTCTGGTCCTTGTCTCCCATGGCGTGGGAGGGGCGAGAGCCCCTCCGAGATTGGATCTGTCTCTCTGTCTCTCTCTGTTTCTGCGTTCTCAGATCCTTCCCTTTCACCGTTTCTTTTATATCCGGAGATCCGTAACTCCGATTGGGGTGAATCTTTTGCCCAGATTTTTCTCATAAAATTAGCTTTCTTGCGGCAAAAGAAGAGCGTCAACCTCCTTACGGGGTGCCCATGATGGTCCAGGGCGCGCCCCCTGCCTCGTGGCCCCCTCGGGCACCGTCTCGCGTTGATTTTTCTTCCCAAAAGTCACAAATATTCCAAAATAATTCTCCGTCCTTTTTTATCCCGTTTGGACTCCGTTTGATATTGGGTTTCTGCGAAACATAAAACATGCAACAAACAGGAACTGGCACTGGGCACTGGATCAATATGTTAGTCCCAAAAAATAATATAAAAAGTTGCCAAAAGTATATGAAAGTTGTAGAATATTGGCATGGAACAATCAAAAATTATCGATACGACGAAGACGTATCAGCATCCCCAAGCTTAATTCCTGCTCGTCCTCGAGTAGGTAAATGATAAAAAAGATAATTTTTGATGTGGAATGCTACCTAGCATAATCTTGATCATATATCTAATCATGGCATGAATATTAAGACACGAGTGATTCAAAGCAATACTCTATTATTTGACATAAAAACAATAATACTTAGGGCATCCCAACAAACAATCATATTTTTCAAAATATCAATGCTAAAGAACGCTATCCCTACAAAATCATATAGTTAGGCGATGCTTCATTTTCATCACACAAAATACTCCCATCATGCACAACCCCGGTTTCAGGCAAGGAATTGGTTCATACTTTTTAACGCGCTTCAGCTTTTTCAACTCTTATGCAATACATGAGCGCAAGCCATGAACATAGCACTATGGGTGGAGTAGCGTATGATGCTGGAGGTTGTGTGGAGAAGACAAAAAGGGGGAAAGTCTCACATCGACGCGGCTAATCAACGGGCTATGGAGATGCCCATCAATTGATGTCAATGCGAGGAGTAGGGATTGCCATGCAATGGATGCACTAAGAGCTATAAGTGTATGAAAGCTCAAACTGGAAACTAAGTGGGTGTGCATCCAACTTGCTTGCTCATGAAGACCTCGGGCATTTGAGGAAGCCCATCATCGGAATATACAAGCCAAGTTCTATAATGAAAATTCCCACTAGTATATGAAAGTGATAACTCAAGAGACTCTCTATATGAAGAACATGGTGCTATTTGAAGCACAAGTGTGGTAAAAGGATAGTAGCATTGCCCCTTCTCTCTTTTTCTCTCATTTTTTTTAATTTTCTCTCCTTTTTTTTTTAATTTTTTTGGTGGGCTTCTTTGGCCTCTTTTATTTTTCATAAAGTCCGGAGTCTCATCCCGACTTGTGGGGGAATCATAGTCTCCATCATCCTTTCCTCACTGGGGCAATGCTCTAATAATGATGATCATCAAACTTTTATTTACTTACAACTCAATATTATAACTCGATATCTAGGACAAAGATATGACTCTATATGAATGCCTCCGCTGGTGTACCAGGATGTGCAATGATCTAGCATAGCAAATATATCAAAAAAATGGACAAGCCATGAAAACGTCATGCTAGATGTCTTACGATCATGCGAAGCAATATGACAATGAATGCTCAAGTCATGTATATGATGATGATGGAAGTTGCATGGTAATATATCTCGGAATGGCTATGGAAATGCCATGATAGGTAGGTATGGTGGCTGTTTTGAGGAAGATATAAGGAGTCTTATGTGTGATAGAGCGTATCGTATCACGGGGTTTGGATGCACCGGCGAGGTTTGAACCAACTCTCGAGGTGAGAAAAGGAAATGCACGGTACCGTAGAGGCTAGCAAATTGCGGAAAGGTAAGAGTGCGTATAATCCATGGACTCACATTAGTCATAAAGAACTCATATACTTATTGCAAAAGTCTACTTGCCCTCGAAGCAAAGTACTACTACGCATGCTCCTAGGGGAAGGGTTGGTAGGAGTTAACCATCGCGCGATCCCGACCTCCACACATAAGGAAGACAATTAAAAGAGCACCCCATGCAACAAATTTGTCACACAACTTTTACCATACGTGCATGCTACGGGAATCACAAACCTTAACACCAATATCCTTACTATACACAACCATCTACTAGAACCTCCCACATATTATCATCTCTATATCGCAAAACTATTGCAAGGAATCAAACATATCATATTCAGTGATCTACAAGTTTTATGTAGGATTTTATGACTAACCATGTGAATGACCAATTCCTGTCATCTTTCTAAATAGATATAAGTGAAGCAAGAGAGTTTAATTCTTACTACAAAAGATATGCCCACGCTCTAACAAATATAAGTGAAGCAAAAGAGCATTCTACAAATGGCGGTTTCCTATGTGAAGAGAAACAGGCAATCCAAACATCAAATGATATAAGTGAAGCACATGAAGCATTCTATAAAGCCATACTCAAAAGATTTAAGTGAGGTGCAATGAGCATTCTATAAATCAACCAAGGACTATCTCATACCAGCATGGTGCATAAAATAAAAATAAAAACTAAATGCAAAAGACGCTCCAAGACTTGCACATATCGCATGAACGAAACGAATCCGAAAACATACCGATACTTGTTGAAGAAAGAGGGGATGTCTTCCAGGGCATCCCCAAGCTTAGACGCTTGAGTCTCCTTGAATATTTACTTGCGGTGCCTTGGGCATCCCCAAGCTAGAGCTCTTGCTTCTCCTCCTGTCGGATGTCGGGTTCCGGGAAAACCCTTAAGGTTCGAACTCTGGGGTGCGCACGAAGATATTTGCCCTACGGATCCACGCCCCAAAGCCTCGTCCCGAATCTAAGCTACACGATGAACAACACAAGGGACACAAGGTTTATACTGGTTCAGGCCACCGTTGTGGTGTAATACCCTAATCCAGTGTGTGATGTGGTGGATTGCCTCTGGGGCTGATGATGAACAGTACAGAGGAAGAACAGCCTCGTGAGGGGTGTTCTTGTGGTGGTGTGCTTGGAGAGGAATGGCTCCGTCTCTGTTGGCTCTAGCTGAGATCCAGATGCCTTCTACTGTGGTGGCTATCTCTATTTATAGGGGCCCTGGTCCTCTTCCCAAATATTGAGCGGGAAGGGAGCCAACAACGGCAATTTTGAAGGGGGACAGCTAGTACAAACTATCCTGACTAAAGTTGGTCTTCGACTGCCAAAGGCACTGGCGATGATGCCGTCTTGGGCTACACGGTGACCTCCGTCCTGCCGCTTTGCTGGTCTTGGTCTCGTTGCACCGATATGGTAACCTTTGCTTGATGCCTCGGTACTCCGCGCCTGCACTTGCCCCCTTTGCACCAAAGAGGAAACTTGGACACTGCGCGGGCTGGCGCCCGCCTGGTCTCGATCGTCATGGCTTGCGTCACGAGCACTTCGCGAGGTACTCCTTGCCTTGATCTCTCCGCCTCCTCGCGAGCCTGCCTGGTGAGGCCGCCCCTGAGGAAGCCTTGCATCGTCCGCCCCGCGAGGCTTGGCCCCTCGCGAGGGTATTGAACTTGGGTTGATGTAGACGGGCCGTACTGCGCCACTGCTTGAGCCACACCACAGGCCGCAGGCAGGCAAGTCTGGGGACCCCCATTCCCAGAACGCCGACAGTAGCCCCCGGGCCCAAGGCGCGCTCATACTTGGCTTAGCAGCGAAGCCAAAGGGCAAGTTGACAGGATCGAGAAGAGGTGTCTAGAGGGGGGGGGTGATTAGACACTAAGTGAAAAAGTTGCAGTTTTTAATCTCTTTAAGTTTAAGTGGAGTTTTAGCACAAGTTTAACATTCACAATACATGACAAGCAAGCATGCAAAGAGTATATGAGCAGCGGAAAGTAAAGCATGCAACTTGCAAGAATGTAAAGGGATGGGATTGGAGTGTGCAAATGCAATTGGAGACACGGATGTTTTTGTCGTGGTTCCGATAGGTGGTGCTATCGTACATCCACGTCGATGGAGACTTCAACCCACGAAGGGTAATGGCTGCGCGAGTCCACGGAGGGCTCCACCCACGAAGGGTCCACGAAGAAGCAACCTTGTCTATCCCACCATGGCCGTCGCCCACGAAGGACTTGCCTCACTAGGGTAGATCTTCATGAAGTAGGCGATCTCCTTGCCCTTATAAACTCCTTGGTTCAACTCCACAATCTTGTCAGAGGCTCCCAAGTGACACCTAGCCAATCTAGGAGACACCACTCTCCAAGAAGTAACAAATGGTGTGTTGATGATGAACTCCTTGCTCTTGTGCTTCAAATGATAGTCTCCCCAACACTCAAATCTCTCTCACAGGATTTGGATTTGGTGGAAAGAAGATTTGAGTGGAAAGCAACTTGGGGAAGGCTAGAGATCAAGATTCATATGGTAGGAATGAAATATCTTGGTCTCAACACATGAGTAGGTGGTTCTCTCCTAGAAAATGAATGCTGGAAGTGTAGGCACGTTCTGATGGCTCTCTCAATGAATGAAGAGTGGGTGGAGGAGTATATATAGCCTCCACACAAAATCTAACCGTTACACACAACTTACCAATCTCGGTGGGACCGAATCGTGAAACTCGGTCGGACTGATTTAGCAAATAATGTGACCGTTAGGATTTTCGGTGGGACCGACATGCAACTCGGTGGGACCGATATGGTTAGGGTTAGGGCATAACGTAATCTCGGTGAGACCGATTACTCAAACTTGGTGGGACCGATTTTGGTAATAAGCTAACCAGAGAGTTGGTCAGGCAAACTCGGTGGGACCGATTCGCTCATCTCGGTTGGACCGAAATGTTACGAAGAGGAACAGAGAGTTTGCATTGTAATCTCGGTAGGACCGATTACGCAAACTTGGTGTAACCGATTTTGGTAATGGATACATACAGAGAGATTACAATCCCATCTCGGTGAGACCGAGATCCCTATCGGTGAGACCGACTTGATTAGGGTTTGTGGCAGTGGCTATGATATCTGAACTCGGTGGCGCCGGATAGAAAGCATCGGTAGGGCCGAGTTGGACTTTTGGTTTGGGTCATATGTGGATGTGAGAAAGTGGTTGAGGGCTTTGGAGCATATCACTAAGCACTTTGAGCAAGCAAGCCATTAAACAACACCTCATCCCCTCTTGATAGTATTAGCTTTTCCTATAGACTCAATGTGATCTTGGATCACTAAAACAGAAAGAGTAGAGTCTTGTGCTTGGAGCTTGAGCCAATCATTTGTCCTTAGCATCTTGAAGGGGTTCCACATCCTCTAGTCCATGCCACTCCATTGTTGAACTTATCTGAAACATACTAGGTAAAAGTATTAGTCCAATGGGAGATATGTTGACATTAATTACCAAAATCACCCAGGGAGCACTTGTGCTTTCAATCTCCCCCTTTTTGGTAATTGATGACAACATACATCAAAGCTTTAGATAAAGATATAGAGAATAATAGGTAAAGCTTTGGAAAGACATGTAAAATGCATAGGCCCCCCTACATGTATGCAATCATGTAAATATGGAATATAGGAGCAAGTGAATGCATAAGCATGACAGAGTAAGCAATGTGTTACATGTATCTTGGCTATATGCATCAGAGCAAATGATGTGAATATGGGAAATGTACCTTCATGCTCATGAGTCCTTCTTGCAAACAGTATGTACATAAGCAAGAGTTCCTCATACACATGACTGTGATGCATATACTTACCTTGTGGTCTTGAGTTGGCTTAGGATGGAATGAACCTGCGTAAACAAGGTTAGATAACACAGATACACCTACTAGCCAGAGCAAACAAAAGAAACCACAAGAGAACCAAGACTGGGATGACATGTAGAGTGAGTACTAAGTACCACATTGAATATAGACATGTCCCCAAAGGTAAAGATGTGCAATGAATTCAAGGATTTCCTTCCCTTAGATGTCTTGCTCCCCCTGAATCTAGCATGGGATACTGGGAGAAGATAGGGAACAGAAAATCAGAGCTCAAAGAAAAGAAACAGAGCTAATGCAAACAAAAAAATATGAACATGTCTTTCCTCTCTTGAAGACATGTGACTTCTCTCCTCTTGAACACCAAGCATCTGGGGTCCTTGATGATTACTCTCTCTCCTTGAGTATTCTCTCCCCCTATAGATATGATTAAGCTTTGATGTGATCTCTCTCTCCCCCTTTGACATCAATTTCCAAGAAGGGTTCTTCTGGATTTTTGTTTCAAATGGGTTTGGTCCTTGAGTCACAGAACAAAGCAGCAAGTTGAATGTGATGCTGGTAGAGGACAAGAATCATTGAGTGGAGCTGGATCAAGAAGAATGCAGAAACAAGTGGCAAGGTGTCTTTCCTGTAGTGAAATCGGTGGCACCGAGTTTTATGCTTCGGTTGCACCGAAAGGTTTCAGTTGGACTGAAGGCAATATACCGGTGTGACCGAGTTCATCACAGTGAAAACACTTGTCACCTCAGCTCACTTGACAAGTAAGATCTCACAAGGATTTGCAAGGAATTGGATGCAGGGAATGCAGGACAGATAGAAATAGAAAAGAAATCTAGATGAAGTTTTTTTGAAACAAATATGCATGAGAGAAATGCAAGAGCACAGAAAAGAACACAAGAAAACTTCATCTAGAATTGGTCGGTGACAAAGTCACCTATGTTAGAATATATTGACTTAGGAGTCAAGTGAGATCACTTGATCATAGGTCATACTCATCGTTTAAGCTCAAAATGGGGTTACCATTTTTTGTTTAAGCATCTTGATGTATTCACATCTTGTCGAGTTGCTTTGACTCATGACTTGGAGTAAAGCTTCTCTAAGATGGAATATCATACCTTGGGTGGTGGTGTTGATCGTGATCATGTAGTTGAACTAGTGTGGATTGCTCAAGGTTGATGTATCTCATCAAGAGTTGGGAGCACCACTTTGGAATTTGAGTTGATCTACCTACATGGGTTAGTTTTTGCAAGGAAGAGCACTTGTGTATCCAAAATGACAAACATAAAGTTCAAAATAGAATTTGTCAAAGGATATGTTTGAATGGTTTCGTGCTTCCTTGTCTTCAACCACCACTGTGTAGAGACTTGGTGATGTAGAGATTGCTCAAGATGTGAGTGAGTTGCAATCTCGTAGATTTAGATTCATCCAAGTACCTACAAGGGTTAGATAACATGCAAGGTGCAAATGTATCCAAGACATAAGATTATCATCATAAGAGAAATATCAAGGATTAGTCATAGGCTCATGTCTTGCATGTATCCAAATGGAGTTCCTACTCCAAGTTTGAAGCATCAATGATGTTCAATTCACCTCTTAACCTGCAAAACACTTTCTCATCAAGTGGTTTAGTGAATATATCCGCTAATTGTTTGTCGGTGCGAACATGTTTAAGATTAATGTCCCCTTTGGCAACATGATCTCGAATGAAATGATGACGAACTTCAATATGCTTGGTTCGAGAATGTTGCACGGGATTGTGAGCAATCTTGATAGCACTTTCATTGTCACAAAGTAATGGAAAATGTTTCACATATATCCCATAATCTTTAAGAGTTTGGGTCATCCAAAGTAATTGAGCACAACATGAACCAGCGGCAATGTATTCCGCTTCGGCGGTGGATAAGGATACCGAGTTCTGTTTCTTGGAAGACCAAGACACAAGAGATCTACCAAGAAACTGACAAGTACCCAAGTGGACTTTCTATCAACCTTGTCACCGGCATAGTCCGAGTCGGAATAGCCAACAAGATTAAAAGAGGCCCTCTTTGGATACCAAATGCCAAAATTTGGTGTGTGAATTAAGTATCTCACTATCCTTTTCACGGCCTTAAGATGACATTCTTTAGGAACGGCTTGATATCGTGCACACATGCACACACTTAGCATAATATCGGGACGTGAAGCACATAGATATAAAAATGAACCAATCATAGAGCGATAAACCTTTTGAGCAACTGGTTCACCATCTTTGGTCAAATCAAGATGTCCACTAGTAGGCATGGGTGTAGTCATACCTTTGCATTCTTGCATATTGAACTTCTTGAATAAGTCCTTGGTGTACTTTGTTTGAGAGACAAAGGTACCTTCCTTAGTTTGCTTGATTTGCAAACCGAGAAAGAACTTGAGTTCACTCATCATAGACATCTCAAACTTCTCCGACATTAGCTTTCCAAACTTTTCACTAAAGTGAGGGTTAGTCGAACCAAATATAATATCATCAACATAGATTTGGCACACAAATAGTTCTCCATTAACCCTTTTAGTAAAAAGAGTAGAATCAATTTTTCTAATTTCAAAGCCTTTTTCAATAAGGAACTTGGTCAAGCATTTATACCACGCTCTAGGAGCCTGTTTAAGACCATAAAGAGCTTTGTGAAGTTTGTAGACATGATTAGGTTTCTTAGGATTGACAAAGCCGGGAGGTTGCTTAACATAAACTTCCTCCTCTATTTCACCATTTAGAAAAGCACTTTTAATGTCCATTTGGTACAAGGTGATATCATGGTGATTAGCACAGGCAAGTAAGATGCGAATGGACTCAAGTCTAGCAACGGGGGCATATGTCTCACCATAGTCCATACCTTCGACTTGAGTGTAGCCTTGGGCGACGAGACGTGCTTTGTTGCAAACTACTTGTCCATCTTCATCTTGCTTGTTGCGAAACACCCATTTGGTACCGATGATGTTGTGGTTGTTGTCGGGCTTCTCAACCAATGTCCAAACTTGATTTCTTTCAAAGTTGTGTAGCTCTTCATGCATGTCGTTTATCCAATCCAGATCTTCCAAAGCTTCTTCAACCTTCATAGGTTCAATGCTAGAGATGAATGAATAATGTTCACAAAAGTTAGCTAAACGAGTTTTAGAGCGAGTGATTCTCCCGGTTTGGATATCATTGTAGATTTGCTCGATGGGATGGTCTTCAGAAACTCTTGCTTGAACTCGTGAAAGCTTTTGCTTGGATCTAGGTGGAACATCTTCTTCATCTTGTTCTTCTTCTTGGCCTTCTTCGTTGTTGACGTTGTCGTTCTCTTGTCGTGGTGGAGAAGGAGGTTGTTGATGTTCATCTTGGTGTACTTCCTCGTTTTCTTCATCTTGGCGTGTCCCACTTGTGGATGCTTCTGTATCAACTCTTGGTTCACCTTGTCGTGAGGTAGAAGCTTCCACTTGGACGGACGAGGTACTCTCCTTCACCTCCGTTGGACGAATCTTGCCAATAGACAAGTCTTGGATTGCTTCCAAAGGGTCTTTGTCTCCTACATCAATTGGCAATTGCTCTACTTGCGAGCCGTTAGATTCATCAAACTTCACATCTACCGTCTCTTCAACCTTTCGGGTGAAATTATTGTAGACACGGTAAGTGTGAGAGTTTGAGCCATAACCAAGTAGGAAACCTTCATGAGACTTAGGAGCAAATTTAGAACGACGATGCTTATCAAGAATGTAGCACTTTGAACCGAATACTCGAAAGTATCCAACTTGGGGTTTGTACCGGTGAGGAGCTCGTATGCCGTCTTGCTGAGTAGCTTGTGAAGATACAAGCGATTTGTTGCGTGACAAGTTGTCTCAACCGCTTCCGCCCAAAAGTGCTTCGGCGTCTTGTAATCATCAAGCATCGTTCTCGCCATTTCGATGAGCGTCCAGTTCTTCCTCTCAACAACTCCATTTTGTTGAGGTGTGTACGTAGCCGAGAACTCATGTGAAATCCCTTCTTCATCAAGAAAGGTGTCCACATTTGCGTTCTTGAATTACGTTCAGTTGTTGCTGCGAACCTTCTTTATCTTCACTTCAAATTGATTTTGGGCCTTCCTAGCGAAGTTTTTGAAGATCTTTTGGACTTGCGATTTCATCGAGAAAGAACACCCACGTAAATCTTGAAAAATCATCAACTATAACTAGACCAAAAGAATTTCCACCGAGGCTTTTGTAGGCATTGGGACCAAAAAGATCCATGTGAAGTAGCTCGAGTGGCCTCCTTGTGGTCATGATGTTCTTCACGGGATGCCTTCCTCCAACCTGTTTACCTGCTTGACAAGCGCTGCACAGTCTATCCTTATCAAATATGACATCGTTAACGCCAAGGATATGACTTCCTTTAATAAGCTTGTCAAGGTTTCGCATACCAACATGACCTAACCGTCTATGCCACAACCAGCCTTTAGAGGATTTAGCAATTAAGCAAGTTCTAGGTTGAGCCTTTTTAGTGAAATCAACAATGTAAAGATCACCTCTACGTATACCGGTAAAGACCATTTTATGATTATCTCTACGGAACACTTGGCAATCTACTTCAGTGAATAGGACATTGAAACCAAAATCAGCAAGTCTAGATACTGAAAGTAAATTGTAGCCAAGAGATTCAACGAGCATGACATTTTGAATGGAGCTATCATTGAGATGGCCACCTTACCGAGGCCAACCACCTTACCCTTTGAGTTATCACCAAAAGTGACATACTTTCGAGGGCCGTCGTTTTCAGCAAGATCACGAAACATATCTTTATCTCCGGTCATGTGATCAGTACATCCACTGTCAAGAACCCATTCCTTTCCTCCTGTCATATATCCCCGAAGATTTGCCATAAGACCAAAGTGTCTCATTGCATCATCAAGATCAAGATCACTATCATCATCCTCATCATAGTATCCATGTTCAACATCATCATGGGGTGGATCAATTCCTAGAGAGGGTGATTCGTTAGAGTGAGTTTGACAATGATCTTCTTTATGAATTTTAATAGCTTCGGAAATAATATCACTGATAATTCCAACATCTCCTTTGGCACGCATAAGGTTATAAGCTCAAATAGACAATCACCATACATAGGATCATTGGAATTCATCTTACTCAAGGCAATAGACTGATGGAGAATTTCATCTAGATTTTTCAAGGAATAATTTGGAAAACGTTCCTCAAGAAATTTCCATATAGTGTAGGCACACTCAAGAGTAGGCAAACTTCCAATCAAGTTTGTAGGCAATCCTCTAGTGATAAGATTAACAGTTCTAAGATTGCGGATCATGTCAATTGACACATCAAGGGTGGGATGCATAGGATCAACATGAGGTGCACAAGGGCTAGCAATGTACTTGTTCAAATGATATTCATTGAAAATCACAAGCATCTCATTTTTCCACTCATGAAAGAACTCCCCATCAAGTATAGGCACTCTATGTCAAAGACTCCCCAAAGTAGACTCATCCATCTTCCTCCAATGGTGTTTAAACCAAAGCAATGGAAACCAAAGCTCTGATAGCAATTGAAAGGATCGAGAAGAGGTGTCTAGAGGGGGGTGATTAGACACTAAGTGAAAAAGATGCAGTTTTTAATCTCTTTAAGTTTAAGAGGAGTTTTAGCACAAGTTTAACATTCACAATACATGACAAGCAAGCATGCAAAGAGTATATGAGCAGCGGAAAGTAAAGCATGCAACTTGCAAGAATGTAAAGGGATGGGATTGGAGTGTGCAAACGCAATTGGAGACACGGATGTTTTTGTCGTGGTTCCGATAGGTGGTGCTATCGTACATCCACATTGATGGAGACTTCAACCCACGAAGGGTAACGGCTGCGCGAGTCCACGGAGGGCTCCACCCACGAAGGGTCCACGAAGAAGCAACCTTGTCTATCCCACCATGGCCGTCGCCCACGAAGGACTTGCCTCACTAGGGTAGATCTTCACGAAGTAGGCGATCTCCTTGCCCTTACAAACTCCTTGGTTCAACTCCACAATCTTGTCGGAGGCTCCCAAGTGACACCTAGCCAATCTAGGAGACACCACTCTCCAAGAAGTAACAAATGGTGTGTTGATGATGAACTCCTTGCTATTGTGATTCAAATGATAGTCTCCCCAATACTCAACTCTCTCTCACAGGATTTGGATTTGGTGGAAAGAAGATTTGAGTGGAAAGCAACTTGGGGAAGGCTAGAGATCAAGATTCATATGGTAGGAATGGAATATCTTGGTCTCAACACATGAGTAGGTGGTTCACTCTCAGAAAATTAATGCTGGAAGTGTAGGCATGTTCTAATGGCTCTCTCCACGAATGAAGAGTGGGTGGAGGGGTATATATAGCCTCCACACAAAATCTAACCGTTACACACAACTTACCAATCTCGGTGGGACCGAATCGTGAAACTCCGTCGGACCGATTTAGCAAATAATGTGACCGTTAGGATTTTCAGTGGGACCGACATGCAACTCGGTGGGACCGATATGGTTAGGGTTAGGGCATAACGTAATCTCGGTGAGACCGATTACTCAAACTCGGTGGGACCGATTTTGGTAATAAGCTAACCAGAGAGTTGGTCAGGCAAACTCGGTGGAACCGATTCGCTCATCTCGGTTGGACCGAAATGTTACGAAGAGGAACAGAGAGTTTGCATTGTAATCTCGGTAGGACCGATTACACAAACTCAGTGTAACCGATTTTGGTAATGGATACATACAGAGAGATTACAATCCCATTTCGGTGAGACCGAGATCCCTATCGGTGAGACTGACTTGATTAGGGTTTGTGGGAGTGGCTATGATATCTGAACTCGGTGGCGCCGGATAGAAAGAATCGGTAGGGCCGAGTTGGACTTTTGGTTTGGGTCATATGTGGATGTGAGAAAGTGGTTGAGGGCTTTGGAGCATATCACTAAGCACTTTGAGCAAGCAAGCCATTAAACAACACCTCATCCCCTCTTGATAGTATTGGCTTTTCCTATAGACTCAATGTGATCTCGGATCACTAAAACAGAAAGAGTAGAGTCTTGTGCTTGGAGCTTGAGCCAATCCTTTGTCCTTAGCATCTTGAAGGGTTCCACATCCTCTAGTCCATGCCACTCCATTGTTGAACTTATCTGAAACATACTAGGTAAAAGTATTAGTCCAATGAGAGATATGTTGACATGAATTACCAAAATCACCCAGGGAGCACTTGTGCTTTCACAAGTGCAAAGCGTCGCGGGCCCCAACAGCCTGCGGCCTTGGTTGCCGCGTGGCGGTTGATTGGACGTGGGCGTCTCCGCTTCCCCACGCTGCCTCGGCAACTGCCCGACTGACAAAAGGCTGGCCCGGGTTAGGCTTACCTTCATTGCTCTCATTTGCCTTGCTTCATATCCCCTTTCTTGCTCTTGCTCTCTTGCTTCTGGAATCTCCAGATCTGCCTCATTCTTCCTCCTCCAGCGAGCGATGGCGCCCCGCGAGGCCGCGGCCGAGGCTCCACCGGCTTGGTACTCGTCGGCCTTGGATCCACCAAACATGACGGAGAAGAATCTCGCCTCTACGCGCCTGATGACGGTGGCGCAAGGCAACGAGATGGGGCAGACTGTGCTCCGAGCCGGCTCCGCCACGCCGGAGGCTAAGGGGAGCACCTTTTACCCCTTCTTCATGAACACTGTCATCGCCGGCCTGGTGCCTCCCTTCTCCGAGTTCTTCTACGTCGTCCTCCGCCATTACAGGTTACAAGCCCTTCATCTCCATCCCAACTCCGTTCTCCTTCTGTCGATTTTTGCCTACTACTGCGAGGCGCACGTCGGGATGATGCCTTCCGTGGCCTTGCTGCGCCACTTCTTCTCCTTTCGGGTCACCGGCAGCCATACCTCGGCGTGCGCTGGCTTTGTCGCGTACTCCAAAGCCAACGCGATCTCGAAGGCTGGGAAGAGGGTTGATGGCTTCCGGAGTAAGTGGGTCATGATGGACGCCAGATGCACCCACTCTCGGTTGGTGCTGCCCACAGAGCAGCCCCAGGCTGACGAGGCGTGGTCTTGCGCGAAGCTTGACGACCGACGGGCGAAGCTGGTGCTGGAGAAGATGAACGCCGACCTGAGGCCAGGCAACATGAAGGCGGCGAAGCTGACCGGGGCCACGCTCCTGAGGGAGTTCCTGGCGCAGCGGGTGGCTCCTCTTCAGGCGCACTCGTGCCCGTTGTGGAGGCTTGGAGATGCGGACGACGATCTCCGCCTAAACTCGGAGGCCCTGGCTGATGAGGATCTGACCGCCGCTCTCGGCTTCCTGGTTGGAGAGGACGTGGAAGGCCTGGAGGGTGCTCCTGTCCCCTTGTTCCTTCGCGAAGACTGGCAGCAAGTGGTGGAAGCCATGCCCACCTTCAATGGGAGCGGCCTAGTGCCGGAGGTGCCTCCTGAGGGCCAGGAGGCGGCGGCGCCGGTGGAAATGTCTTCCAATGATTCCCGCGATGGAGAGGAAGAAGACGAGGAAGAAGAGGAGCGCGACTCGGAGGCGACCACTGAGGGGACGGGGGAGACTTCCCCCCGGCGCAGGGCCAACATCCTCCGCACCCTGCCGGACGACGACGAGGCTGACACCAAGCGAGGGGGAGAGGACCCGCCCGTGATCCCGAGGAAGGACAGGTCGGGGCTGATCTCCCGAGGGGCTACTCCGGCCCCGACACTGCTCGAAGCTAGCTCCAGCCCCTCTGGTGCGCCCTCCTCTGCCTCTGGACCTTCCAAGGCTGCGCCCCGTAAGAGGCTCACGGGCTTTAAGCTCGGCAGGAGACTGCCGGAACACGCCACGATTGACCAGTAAGTACTCAAACTCCGCTTTGCTCTTGTTTTTGCTGTCAGGGCTTGACGTCCTCCATCACTTGGGCAGGCTGCCGCCCGCGGCGAAGAGGCTGAAGGGGGACATGGTGGCTCCGCTTGGGGCAAGCTCACCCGTTGTGGCCGCGCCTTCGTCTATGGGAAGGGGAGGCAGTGGAGCTCGCACCTCCCCTGCTCGGTCGTCCTCGCGAGGCCAGGAGGAGCGCCCTGGAGGGGTGCCAGCCCCCATGGCCCCGCTGGCTCTGGAGCCGCCGGCACTTGATGCTGTCGCTGAGGTTGCCAAGACTCAGGAGCTTCCAGTCTCCCAAGCCGTGATCACGCTGCCGTCTCCTTCTCCTGCTCCACTGGTTCCTGACTCCTCTGCCTCCTCCGCCGTCTTGGACAGTGCCGCCGCTGAGCTAGGCCGGCTGCGAGAATATCTCTAGGGCGCCAACCCCCGCCTGGTGGCCGGGCGCCTGGGGCTAATCTCTGGCTGGGTTCATTCCGAGAGCTCCGTCCGAGCGACGCTGAGCCAACACTACAAAAAAATACACTTTCGTGATGATACGTGTTTGTCACAGTAGGTCGCGTTTTTGGTCATGCATGTACATCCATGACAAATTTATGACAGAATCAAGATAGTCATACCTGTGCTGTTGTAGAAGTGTTCCATGCCATTACCAAAATTATCATCACGGAAGTGTCCACTTCCATGACGATAAATCGCGCGCCACAGAAGTGCTTTCGTCAAGGGTGACCGACACGTGGCATCCACCGTAACGGAACGCCGTTAAGCTATCGGGTCGGGTTTTGGATCCGATAACCCGTTAACAGCCCCGACCAATGGGGATTTTCCACATGTAAAATCATCATTGGCTGGAGGAGACACGTGTCAGGTCCGCATAGGCACATGTGTCACTCATCCAATGGGCGAGACACGCCTATGATATGTTGACATGTGGACCGGCCCATCAAGTTTAAATGGGCCGGCCCAACTGAAGGCCCACAAGATTTTGCGGACCATAATGGGCTGGCCCAGCTAAAGGCCCACGAGATTTTGCGGACCATAATGGGCTGGCCCAGCTAAAGGCCCACAAGATTTTGCGGGCCATAATGGGCCGGCCCAGGTAAAGGCCCACAAGATTTTTGTGTGCCATAATGGGCCAGCCCAGGTAAAGGCCCACATGATTCTTGCGGATCATAATGGGCCGGCCCAGCTAAAGGCCCACGAGATTTCGCCGACATTAATGGGCCGGCCCAGCTGTAGGCCCACAAGATTTTGAGGACCCTAGTAGGCCGGCCCATTAACTGGCTGCCATGTTTTGGGCCAAATGCCGGCCCATATTTGATCCGGTCCATTAATGGCCTGCCACGCTCCGGGCCTAATAGTGGCCCATATGAGATCCGGCCCGTTAAAAGCCTACCACGTTCTGGGCCAAATTACGGCCCAGATCAGGTCCGGCCCTTTAAGAGGCTTTGGGCTCAATTATGGCCCATATCAGATTCGGCCCGTCAACTGGACACTATGCTTTTCGGCCCACTTGCTAAAGGCCCACTTAGTAATTCGGCTTGATATTAGTTTTGGCCTGTTAAGGGCCCGTTTAACATTTCGGCCCTATATTAATTTCGGCCTGTTAAAAGCCCGTCATATAGTTGGGCCTAACTACGGCCCGGTTTGCATCCGGCCTGCTCGCAGCCGATATCTGATTGGGCCAAACAAGGACCGAGACAATTTTGGCCTGTTAAAAGCCCGTGATTTGATTCGCGCAATCATGGGCCGGGGTTCATTTCGGGCTGCTGCCGGCCCATGAGCTGTTCGACACGTTTCAGGCCCAACCTACATCGTGATTGCATGACGGCCCGATTATGTACCGTAATTTTACGGTTTGGCTGGTTTACTGCGAAGACAGGATATATATACAGTAAAATAACTGCAGCATCGTGAATAAGAAAAAACCTAGACTATACAATAAAGAAATTACGGCATATTACATCCACTGGGCATCAAAGTTCGCCACTATGATAATAAAGCACAAGCAGACAGCAGATTACATACACTGGGCATCAAAGATCGCCACCAGTGCAAGTAAACACGCCGACAAAATAATATACAAAACCGACAGCACTTCAACAGAGTTCAAGAAAGGTTAGCCCTACTGGGGAGCTGCAGCGCAAGCAGCTGAGCAAGATGATGAGACTGCGCTTGTTGAACACTTATATCTTCCTCACTCTGAAAGATAAACAAGCAGACAGATGACAGGTTTTGCACATAAAAGTATCAGTGCTGACAATTCATCACATTTCTTACTAACGAATAAAGTGACACAGTTTAAAATTGCATGAACACAATATGGTATTGTTCAGGTCAAGACATGGCAGGAAATGACATTGTGAAGGAGTTGGCAGCTTCACGACACCACTGGATTACAGATCAAGAACTCATAAGTATCAATGGTTAGTGTGCTGTCAATTTGTACCATTTCAGATTGGCAAATAAAGAGACGGTTTAAATAATAGTAGAATGATATGACATTGTTCATAGTTAAGATATTGCAGAATATGACATTGTGCTGTAGTGGGTAGGTTCACCACACCACTGGATTACGGATGAAGAACAGAAGCGTACATGCAGTGCAAAAGAAGATCACTTGCTCTGTATAGTTTAATTTACATGGTATGAAGAAGGAACTTGGTTGTACAACTGAAAACTTAAATTGAGAAAGTACAAACTTTTGTTTATGGACTACATAATAAACTTTAAACAAGCAATTTGATGCAAACACCAAAAATAAATAGCTGTTGCAGTCATGGCTAACCAAATATATACAACAAAGTTTGAAGGCTTGAGATGGACAAACTTACATTATTGGTGAAGACATGCTCTATAAAGGCCTTGTCCATGCTGATGGGGGGGGGGCAATTCAAGAAGTTTACCACAAAATCTTCTTCAAAAGCATTGCCTTTATTCTACATTTTGTTAAGAGTAAATATAGATGTGATAATATATGAAAAAATGGAGAATATTTAAGATAAGATGAAGAGTGATGCTACATAACCAAGTAGCTATAAATGTAAGTGCAGCAATACAGGCAAAAGGTACAGCCAAGAGCAATGCACATCTAAACTTCTTCAGTGCCAACCTTATGGTAAGAGTAAATATAGATCTGATGTGTAGAAAATGGAGGGCAAAGGAAAATAAGCTGCAGAGTGATGGTACTTGAACAACTACCTATCATTATAAGTACACTGATAAAGGACAGCATGTACTTACAGGAACAATGCATAGCTAAAAAAACATTGGCATTCGATATATTCTACACTAATGTAACCATTCATACAGATCAGATAATTTGGAGCGAACAATTGATAAGCAAGCTATCATGCATACTGCTGTCACATAATGAACCAGGTATGTATGCAAGTACAGTGATACAGGACAACAGGTACTAACAAGAGCAAAGCAGCGGGCAGCATATTTGCGATATCCTGTCATTCTTGTCAAACCGGAATTCTTCTTCGAACAGATTTCCTGCAAAAAAGATCCGTAGGGCACATGTGGAAAAGTAGAAGTTCAAATTGTCATGTGATTTCATAGATAGTACCTCATCCTGGGAATGAGACCAGTGCATAACAAGGTTTTTCCATTCAATGTCTTCTAAATTTAGCACAGGAGACTTCACCGGAAATTCGTTTATAGACTTGCCATCAAAGTTTGATTTCCTTAGGTAACACCGATACTACTGCAATGCTTCCTTGAAAAGCACAAGCAAGCTTTGCTCGTCATGACTATCCAGATTGACCCTCGCCTAGTTACAACAATGTAATGTAAATCATTGATGTGTTCAATCAGCAGAAAACAGGAAAATAATAACCATGAATAATAGCACTTACACGTAAGTTGGACAGGAAGATGTGAAAATGGTGTTTGTCTTCACAATAATCTTCCCATGATGGGAATATATGCACGTAGTCCCTAAAAATATTGAAAGCATTGTCTTTTAAACTGGGAATAAATGGAATGGGGTTCCAATCTACAGGAATTGGCCGTCTCTGCAGTTGGGATAGGTCTTCGGCCGGTGGACTTGCTGTACTTTTTGCTGGAGTGGGATTTTTTTGTGGTACAGCTGGTGCTATGGCAAATGAAATCGGTATACCTTTTGCTGGAGTGCAGGTCCTGTGTGGTGGGGCTAGTGGTGTGGCCAGTGAAGTATGGGTACAGTCTGCTAGAGTCGGTCCTACGTTTTGTGTCACTGGTTGTACAACCAATATAAGTGGGGTGCTGTCTGATTTCTCCGGCACCACCACGTTTTTCAAGGACTTTGCTGGTGCTCCTTCAGGTTTGGCAATCACCCTCTTCCTTTTTGATGTCTGATGCACAAGAACAGCATTTGAGTGGAAAAATATGGTATGATGACAGATGGAATATGTATTGATAATGGATGGGCATGGCATCTCGACATATATGATGAGTAAACTAAGCAGATGGCGGTGCAACAAAGTAGAAGAAATGCAAGACAACATATGCAAGATACCCGCAATCAATAAAACATTGCCAAATTAGAACAGGCACCTTGATGGGTGAACAGGACAGGCCATCTGCCTTTGACTCCCCGAGGTTAGAATAGTCATTAGGATCATATTCTGAACAAGAATCAACAGGTGGGGAGCATATGAGTTTCATTGCATCCAGAATGGCACTCAATGCCTTGGTGCCAATTTTGTAAGTCATTGCAGTGTTTAGCTTCAAGAGTGGACTGCTGCTAGTGCGACACAAAGCAGCTACACAGATCATAGTGTAGATATAACGGGAAAACTTTAAGCATCAGAGTAAAATCAGCAAAGTGGAACTTGCTGGAATATATGTGCTAGTATTGCCGGTACGGCTAGAAAGGCTTCGGATACCAGCTCTCTTCAAGTGAAGGTGCGGTACTGTTAATATCAGTGTAACTCTCAAAGGCGACACAACTCCCCGCATTTCCTTGCTATTCTTATAGGATTCAAGTGGGCAGGCCACTACAAATCCTATTCCTATGTTTACAAGATCCTACGAATCAAAGAGGCTCAAAGTGTCCATCACAACCGACCGTATAGACCTCTACACTGCAAATGTCCCTGCTCATCTTCAGTACAAGGAACATACTGTACTACTATCATACTCCCTCCGTTCCAAAATATAAGTCTTGGTAGAGATTTCCACTATGGATCACATACAGATGTATCCAGATACATTTTAGAGTGTAGATTCACTCATTTTGCTCCATATGTAGTCCATGGTGGAATCTATACAAAGACTTGTATTTAGGAACGGAGAGAGTACATATTAAAGAAGAACGGAAGAGGAACATGGTAAAGAAGAGCAAGCAGATTTTGGATAATAAAATGTTGGTTGCGCAGTGCCCACACATGATGAACCAGAGCGCATTAAGAATGCAACTCCCAGCTGTCTCTCGACCATTTCAGGCGGTTGGATGAAGATCCTACGTCTCCTAACCCATCTTCTTCCTCGTCTCTGATTCTTCCCATACAGAACACCGCACGGGCTGCCGGCCGGACCACCGGCCCCCGCCGCCTGTGTTCCTCCGCCACCCCCACCCCCGCCCCAACCCCCACCCGCGTCGAGTTTTCTTCGTTCGGCGAGGCCCCACAACCACCCGAGCCCCTTCGTTCGCACCGGCGAACTCCGGCGAGCTCTGAAAAATCGACTGACCCAATTTTGAAATTTAGTCTACTGTGATTTAACTAGTGTGGAATATAAAAGGGGAAAACCATAAGCATTGGGAGTATAGTGTTGAGCGTGCCATGGCGGATCTGAAGGTGCAAACCGGACAAAGGCAACTTCGCAACCAAGACAAGAAATCAGAGTAAAGAAGTGGCGATCTATTTTCTTGCTGCGATAAATAAGTTGAGCAGATACGAAAGAGTACCGCCTCTGGTGCGGCGCCGTGTACGCATCTGCTGAGAATTTGACTTGCGGTAGCGATGGCTGTCGGCGGCGTGGAAGCAGATCTAGGAGGGTAGCGGTGGCGGCGGGGCGCGGTGGACGAGACGGTCGTAGGAGCGGCGCTGGCAAGGTGGACGACGGCGGGGATGAAGCGAGAGGACGGGATGCAAGGATCCCGGTCCGAAGCCGTGGATGAGAGAGGTCGATCTCTTGTAATGGACGGCGGCGTCGGTGTATCAGCTCCGGCATGGTGGAGGAGGACGGCGGTGGATGGGGTGGCGGACGGCGGCGGAGGAGGGGTGGGGTGGAGAGGGTGTTTTGGCGCCCACGGAGTACGAATGGGGAAAAGGGAGGTAGAGAGGAAGGGGGAACCATGTATTCAGGGCGCGCTTGTCTCAAATGCGAGGAAATTTACAAACTTAGCCCCCGTTTCAAATTTCTACTACATCACAGCAACATTAGTCGGTTGGGGATAGGACGGTAATCTCGCATACACCGAATATTTGCCGACGAGAGTTTGTTTTTGGCGCCCACCGTGTATGAATATGAATCGGGGAGGGAGTCGATTTCGGCCGAGGACACACTGTGTTTTGGCGCCCACCGTGTATGAATCCGGGTGAGAGGCGGTTACGTCACGTTTGGGTGAAATTACAAACCTACCCCTATCGAAACCTATAGAAATCCAGCAGATAGGCTTTGCGTGGCAGGGATAGGCAGTAGTGATTTCCATCTCGCAGATTTTGGTTTCGGGCGGTTACTGCGACTTTCCCCGCTTCGTTCAAATTTTGCAGAGTGCACGTTTACCGTGCCAACTCAATTCGAATCCCGTTTGTATTCTATTTTTTTCGGGCGGGATCCATTTTCAATTGGAATTACATTCTATATACATCATTTTTTTATATATACTTTCAAAAGCACAACAAAGAATTCTGCTCCTTTATATGTATAATATGATTTACAAATACAACGATCTCGAAATCTTAAGGTTGAATTCGAAATTTTTTAACCAAATTATGTTCTACTAAAATGTATGGATCAGTAATATCTACATATTAAATAACATAGATGTGCGTGAATTCATATGAGTATGCATGTTTGATAGATCAATTTTGGTTCGAGTATGGATTACATGTATCATCATCTCGAATTCAAATATTTGAATCCCTTTTTTGTTCACTCCTTTCACGCCCATCTCTCTCGCATGCATGCTCCTTCAGGTAGCTATCACTCTCTTTTCTCCAGCTCACCCGCACGCTCACTTCATGTTTCTCCTATCCTCGCAAACATGGTCTCTCGACGTCTCCCTTGAGAAGTGTCACACTCTCCCTATCATTATACATTACACGGTTTTCATTATCTCTCACGTCTCTACTGTTCTCTGGTATCACTCGGTACCTAAGCTTTCTTTTTCACCGCCACACACACAGTCTCCACTCGTCTTTCACTTTGTCTTTCTCTCTATGGGATTCTCTCACACACCCTATATGTCTCTACATATGACTCATACCACTAAAATTACTCTCTCTCTCTCTCTCCTGTAGACACAACATTTGTTGCGGTCTCCTTTTCGTCTCCATCCCAGACTGACATTATTCATTTGTTTACCGATCAGACAACCCCGACTACCGTCTCCTCTCTCTCTCTCTCACAGACACACACACACAACTCCTGCTTCCACTCCCCTTCCCGACTACCGTCTCTCTCTCTCACACACACAAAACTCTCGCTTTCGCACCCCGACTCGTATTTCTCTCACAAACATTTATCGACTAGCTAGCCTCTAGATAGGTTTATACACCCGCACACTCGTGCTTCCACCATCGCATACATGTCTCTCTCCCGCTCCTTGTATCTATGTAGATTTTTCTTCCCTTCTTGAGACACGCCCTCTCGATCGTGCACACACACACTATCGCCTCATTTTAAGCTGATACCTATCGCACACACACTCCTTGTGTCTTTGTCACACATGCACTCCGTCCTCCTCCACTCTCCCTCTCTCTCACACACACATGGGCTTTTTGCAACAACTAGCAAGATGCCCATGCGTTGCACGGAACATCAAGATGCATTTGTATGAGTAGTTTATCTTGTGGGGGAAAAGGATGAACGAGGGAAGGCCTTATTTGCAAATGTGGAGAGGGGTGTGGGTATCTTTTTGCAAAATTGCCATAGTTTCCTTCCTATCCGTCAGATATAGATCGGACGGCCTATATTGCAGGATGGCAGGCACACGATCATCACCGACAATGCTTTTTATAAGAGTAGGGATAAAAAATAGAGTTGGTGATGATGGTGGGCCTGCCATCCTGCAATGTAGGTCGTCCGATTTATATCTGACGGATAGGAAGGAAAATATGGCAATTTACCCGCACTCTTCACCACATTTGCAGATAAGGCCTTCCCTCGTTCATCCTTTTCTCCCACAAGATCTTGATGTTCCGTGCAACGCACGGGCATCTTGCTAGTAAGAGTAGAAATTAGACATATACCACTTCTCGAATCTTGAAACCAACAACATTCCTCCCTTATCTCATCAAAACCGCCAAAGGAATATATTTTGAGTGAAACATAACATATTTTTAGTGATATACGTATTTCAAAACTAGACTTTTTTCTATCAAATCGGTGAATATGTATTAATCTACTTTGATCGTGTGGCAACGCATTGGCACATTGCTAGTAGTTATTATAATTTTTTGGACACCAGACAAACGGTGGAGTACATATACGAAGAGAAGAGGCGCACGCACGCAGTCGGCCTCTCGCTGTCTCGCACACATGAGTGTTACGTAAAGGCGACGTTAACAAATAAACCCTAAAACCCTAGGTGCACGATTGCTGCATTCGCGGGTACCGGGTACGTGGTGGAGCACCTTTGTAGGAATAGTCAGCTCGCGTGATAATTTGATCCGTAGGAGTTGATGGTCGGGACCACAGGTGAACGACTTGGAGCGCGGTGGCTCGCCAGTTGCCACAGATCGAGTAGCCACGTTTAAAATATCGTTTTTTAGCGGGGTTAAGAGTTCCGATTTTCAATGGCGCGTTATAAGTAGTAAGTAGTTTTTAGAACGATTGGTATGGAGCGAAAATGGAATTCATAGTACTACGTACCTCCTTGGCGTATGGTTGTATGGTTTTTTTTGCGATGGAGGTTGTATGGGTTTATGTTGCGAGATGTTGAACCTGGTAGTTCTAGGGCAAATACTATGGTTTAGATTTAGATGCTGGTTTTCAGTAATGAAAATCGGAAGGGGAAACCCTTCTTTGATTAAAAAAACTACTACCTCCATTCTGGTTTACTAGTCCCCATCGTACTTTGGGTCAAAGTTTGTCCACGAATTTTACTTGTAAAATGTGAATGGAAAACGAGATTTTGTTATACCCAAACAAAAAAGGACTGGAGGGAGTGATTGCTCTGACACGGACGCGACCTCTCATAGCGCAGGCATTGAACCGGCGCGCCGGCCAAGAGGGCCGCACTCGCTGCAGGCCCGGCTGAGCACGCCTCCTCGCCGCGTGCAACCAGCTTAAGACTGCCCCGCCTGCCTTCATTGAATCCGCGCGTGTGCCGGCAACACGTCCTTCCGCGAGCCGGCAGGCATTTTAGAACACAAAAAATGACTAAAATATAATTAATTTACGCATGGTCTTGACTTGTTGTGCTCGCACTGGTAGCAGGAACTAGTAGAGGATTTTCTTTATTTATAACTCTCCTCACATTTTTTTGGCTTTGAAGTGAATCATGGTTGTGGACATTATGTATGAATGTGCAGATATCTGTGAACATGAGTTTGATGTGGAAGTTGAACTTGGAATGTCGGGCTTGCGCGTGAACTATACCATGTCCAATGCTTCGTCTGTTATTGTTTGGAAAGTAATTGCTGTTATTACATGACCCGAAAAAAACATTTTGTGCCACATCAGTAGATGCACGGACATCACAACAGGCATGCTGACTGGATAAACATTTGAACCTAGCTATTATGAAGGAAATTTTGTATTGACAACAGTTTTAGATAGCAGGAGACGCCTAGCCTGCTCTGCCTCTGCTAGCTTATTTCTGGCTTCTTCCATCTCTTCTTTGGCTTGGGTGAAGAGAGCATCTGATTGCTCTTTTCGCTTCTTCAGGAACTCAGCTACATTCTCAAGGGCTGCTGCACGCTTTCTTTCAGCCTTTACTAATGCCACGAGGACACGAACAGCTGACGACTCCACCTGGCTTGTGTGTAATCCAGCATCATCTGGGAATTTGCACCTTGTGTCTAATCCAGCATCATTAGGGAACTGGCACCTTGTGTGTAATCCAGCCTCATTTTGGAAACATGATCTCGAGGTTGACCATACTTCCCTCCTCGCAGGAACTGCATCCTGACATGAAGTTACTTCTTTTTTAGATCAATACTCAGAGCAACCTAGATCCATTTAGTAGAAGCCAGATAAACAGAACTCGGAGAAGTGAATTCAAAATGAAAATAAAAAATAAAAACAGACTACAAGGTGAGAACACCCACTTCCTACATCAAGCTAAAAACGAAAGCATTAGGACGATTAAGACTCTTCTTATTACACATCGAAGAACACCACGCTTAAGAGAAACATAAACTACAACATATACACATCGAAGAACACGAGGCTACACGAAAGTAATTGAAAGGGTGTTACTTACCAAAGCTCGTTTTACAGGTTCGGTGCAGCTCCTCTTTAACTTGCCACGCTCCTTGCAGATGTCCGAATATCCCGTGTTTGGTCTTCATTGCTCCTCTGCATGTTCGCACTCGTGGTTTTAAAATCTCAACATGGCAAGAAAAATATACTACTAGTAATACTCGCGCATCTTGTGGGCAACATTAAAGCACTCGTCTGCCATGTTAGAGCATCTCCAACAGAATCGCAATGCGCGGCACTTTAAAAAAGCGTTTACAGTGCTGAGATCGAGAAGTAGATACTAGAGAGTAGAGGATAGTTCTCAGCATAGATAGATAAAAAAAGATAATTCAACTACTCCTCGTCGTCCGACTCCTCCTCGGTGATGTCCTCCTCCGACGTCTGACTGTAGGCGTGAAGATACCGATCGTCGTCGGATTCCCAGGGCGACGCTGCTCCTATCCTCATGTTGAATTGAGCGTCCGCTTTTCGCCTACGCTTGTCCTCGCGATAGGCGGCTCGCTCCGCCCTCCTCTTATCCCTCTCCGCCCTCCTTTGCGCGTAGAACTCACGCTCTTTGTTGATGTCCTGCGGGAAGTGTTGGCGCCACAGCGCCATGGCTTCCTCGTCCATCTCGGCGATGCCGAGACGGTGCTCCCGCCTCCGGTTGTCGCGACGATCCTCGTCGGTGCTAAGCCGCGGCAGAGGCGCGAGCTCCTGCGCCCGCTCCCGCGTCGGCACGTTGGGGAAGTTCAATGTTCTATGAGGCCACCGGAGGCACCACACCGCCGCGTCGTACGCGCGAGTGGCCTCGTTGGCGGTGTCGAAATTGCCGAGGCCGAGGCGCATCCCGCGGAACCGGATCTCGGCGGAGAAGCCGCCGGAGGGGCGAGCGCGGACGCCGCGGTATCCCCAAGTTTCCCGGCGACGCGGCGGCATGGTGGCGCGGCAGCGGCGAGGCGAAAAAGAGCGGGGAGAGAGCGGTGGCGAGGCATAGAGCGGGGAGAGAGCGGTGGCAAGGCACAGAGCGGTGGGAGGGCATTGGATTTTATAAAGCGTGCCAGACGCCGCGCGCCAAAACTAGCGCACGCCCGGCCGCTTTTCCCACGCGCGCGCGATCCTTTCACGACGTCTCTGCTATCTCTACTCTCTTCTCTACTGTTATATTTATTTTATATTTAATATTTAATATTTATCTCTACTTCCTTTACTGTCTACTTTTTTTCTCTATACTTTTTTTTCTTGCAATATAGGCCGTCCGATTTATATCTGACAGATAAGAAGGAAACAAATGGGAATTTTGCAAAAAGATACCCATACCCCTCTCCAGATTTGCAAATAAGGCCTTCCCTCGTTCATCCTTTTCTCCCACAAGATAAACTACTCATACAAATGCATCTTGATGCGTGCAACGCATGGGCATCTTGCTAGTTCTAAAAACCTTTCCATCATTTGACACACTACTGGTTGCAGATGAAAAACCTACCCAAGCACAGCGCGATACGGGAGCGACGCACAATTACAAATATTCTGTTGGACAATGGAGGCTATAACCAATTACTTTTATGGGAACATTAGCACCCAGGAAATTTGAAGGGTAGGTATGAACAAAATTGGAACTGCACATGTACTGCTAAGTGATTCAATACACACATTACCAATCGAGGAGGAGAACGATGGTGGCGGCGGCCTCTGTGAGTCATGGGCGGCAACGGGAGTCAGTTCATTGTCCACGACGGTGGTACTTCCGCGCTTGGCGTCGTCTTCCGGGAAGCAGATCCGAGACCGTGGAAGACGATGCCGGGGAAGAGGCTCCGTGTACGATGACGACGGTGGACCGGCTCCAGTGCGGCGTACGAGGTCGTCGATGAGGCAGATGCGCTGCGGTGGACAAGTGCGCCGATGTAAAGGGGAGGAGCACAAAGGCTGCGGTGCCGTGGAGAAGTCTATTTTGCGGTGGGGATAGAAAATGGGGAGTATTCAGGTGTACTACTCTGGGTGCCGGGGTGGGGTTAGCTGGGTAGGGTGAACCTGAAGTTACGAAAACAGCCCCCTACCAAGCGTCATCCGTAGGCCTGTTCCGAAGGCTATGATGGTAACTTCCCACTGCTCGAATCAGGGTCGCGGGAGATTTTCCCGCCGACCTCAAAATTTTGTGACACTGGACTCCTCGTGTGGCGTGTTGAGTGATTCGGCTAAGCAACTAGCGAGTAGTAGTAGTAAACTCTGCATATTAGGTTTGACCGAAGTCAAACTTCCTAAAGTTTGACCAAGTTTATAGAAAAATATAAACATTTACCATAACAAATATGTATGATGTGAAAGTACATTCAATAATGAATCTAATGGTATTTATTTGTTATTGTATATGTTAATATTTTTTGTTATAAGCTTTCTGAGAGTTTACAAAACTTGACTTTGACCAATGCTAATACGCGGACTTAAATAAAAACGGAGGGAGTACACATTTGTTTTCTTAGTTTGTAGTGAACTAATCATTTGTTGAAATTGTGAAGTAAATATATTAGGCTATTGACTTCGAATGTAATGGTCTATACAATTCAATAGTTACAATCATTGTCGAATCCCAAGATGTATACAAGGTCTATAGTACTTCACAACATGCTCAAACTCACATACACACACACACAAAGTAAACTAGAAGACCGTTCTCTCATGTATACACAACGTATCGGCATCTGTCTATGTCTCACTCATGCATGATCATTTGCACATTCACACCTCTCTATGTCTGTATCACACGCACACCGTCTCCACATTGCCCTTCCGCCACAACACACATATGGACACATACACACGTTCTCTCTCAGTCACACACACAAAATCAGTATTAAAAAAAACTAGGGCGCACCTAAAACGTCCAAATCCAAATAAACACGAACTGGAGCTAAATTCAAATATATGGAAATATTGCAGCGTCAGGAACTTTCATAGGAAAAAAAGTTGAGTAATATTCGAGGATTGTTTTCACACACACAAAAAGGTTCGGTGGATGTCCTTCGAGCGCGACACGGTGACGCACCGTTTGATTGACCGCGCGGCCGCGGTTCACGTGCTTGCACAGGATTCCGTATCGTGGCTGTGGTACTAACTAATAAAAGCGCTGCCTAAGTCTAATGTTTACATGTACTAGTACGGTTTTCTTTTAAGTTTGACCAACCTTATATATAAAACTCAATTCCTTTAGATCCTTCTCTCGTCCCAGGACTATGGTGTACTCAACATCTAGCCCAGTGACCCACTCATCCATTGAACTGTTGAACATGCGTAGGAAGCGAGCAAGCCATGCTTTCACTGTCTCGGATCCACGTGTGTAGATGACGATGAACTGATCGCCGGTGATGGCTCTAACCTGGTACTCAGCGGCGACCATGGAGATTTGGGAGGCCATGGATTTTGGAGGAGGGTTAGGAGAAGTTGAACTGTTGTACCCTGCGAAAAAAACTGGGAGCGAACTAATGTGAAAGGACGGGACGACTGGGAGCAAACTGTTGTAAGGTAGAAGACGGGGATGAGTAGGGCGTGCGAACGGCGTGGGTTGCTGGCTTGCCCGGTGGATAAACGGCTGCAAGCCCCCAAAGAGTTCTCGAGAACTATGCGGGACCCACTAGATGTCATGTCTACTAGACCCATATCGTAGGCCTGACGGTATAGCTTCTGCCTGTTCGCATGCCATGCTGGCGCGTGGATGTAACTTCACTTAATTCCGCCAAACGTCGCGCCTCCCATGACCTTCGCCTCCCTCGCGCGGTCGCGCCCTTTGAGACTTCGACCGGCTATAAATGAGCAATTTTTTTGCCTTTTTTAGACAAGCAATTTTTTTTGCCTACTCCGCATGCATGATACTCCCTCTGGTCATTTTTACTCCCGTCAACCGTTTGCAAAGTGTTTGACCAAATTTATACTTTTTTGAACACCACCTTATATTAATTAACTAGCCACACCAGTACACTCATTCGATACAATATTCACCACACAGGGCGGTACGTTATTTACAAGAATACCATCTAATCTATTGCCAAAGCTATACTTAGCGATTAAGTGTGCCACCTTATTGGTCGAACGGCTAATCTTTGACAATTGAAGATTGTTGATCAACTTCGAGATGCTCAACGCTTTCATCTTCAGGTCACGCATAGCAGACCTGTCATAGTCCCCCAATGCAAGAGACGCTACCACAAAAGCGCAACCAGTCTCTAAAATTACAGGATTATGAAGAGAAATACCTATGTAGAGACCGGCAATGCAAGCCCTAAGCTCCGCTTCCTCCACGCTTTGACAGGCATCAATGAAATCCCACGACCAAATTTATACTAAAAATATCAATATCTACAATACTGATTATAATGAGTATAAGAGAGAGAGATGATTATAGTAACATAGGTAGATACTGTAACATAATAAATGTGATGCTACTATGTGTCATGCATGGCAATAAATGAGGCCACCTATGATACTAATCTATGATACTATGCACTATAGAGGTAGTAACATAGACTAGTAACATATGCATGTTACTAGTCTAAGTTACTCCCCACTATGACCAGCCTTAGAGTACCACTACCTCCCTTCTAGTTTAAAGGGCTCGATTCAAAAATTTCACCTACTCTTAGCAAGATAGTAGAGGCGGTGGAATAGTTTTTGAAGTCTGCAAAAGTACTCAACTAGTGCTGTCGTTCTTCACAAAAAAATGTGTTTACCAATGCATGCATGAACACTAGTTACTCTAACCCCCCCTCTCTTCTTTAATTCTTTGCCACATCAGCATGTTTGCTATTCCCGTGTGCATGATACCAGCTAAGATACCACCATTATGGCCATCCTTAATCATCGCATGCAATAATTTAGTGCACCTTGAAATATGAACATGTGTGGGGCATGTATGTTTTTAATGACTTGAGACTATACCTAGCCCGGCATGCAAGATGACTTATTATGCACCGTTCCCCATACCTGCAGGAAGCCCGTTCGTCTCCAAATCTTTTCCTCTCCATGTGTGGAAACAATATGCCTGCCAAACTCTCCTTCTCCCTCCGGCGGTCCCACCACTCCACCCCATGTGAAAAAAATCTGCATGCATGACTCTCCTCCCCCCACGCTCGTCCAATCCGTTGTGACCAGCAATATTTCCACCCCTTCGCTCCCCCGTAATTTACTCCAACAAATATGCCCACGTAGCTGTTACTTAACTGCAGGTGCATTGAGTCACTAACATATGGGCCCAACAGTGGTCTGGCCCACATGTCAGTGACGCAACTGGACCTGCAGTTAAGTCAGTGCAGCTCAGTCCATATCTTACGTAGGTGTGCCATTGCTCGCTATAAATACTGCGCCTCCCACGACATCACTATCTCCTCCCCCTCACATTCACGTTCATCGCTATCTCCTCCCCCTCCCTCTCACGTCGACCACCATGGCATCGCCCCTCCCAAGCCCTAGGAGCCCCTCGCTGCACCGCGTGGACGGTCACGCGCCGCCGTTCCGTTCCTCGCCGCCACTAGTCATGGAGGACGCATCGGTGTTCCGCTCCTCGCCGCTACGCGACACGTCGCCGTTCCGTTCCTCGCCGCCACTAGTCGAGGAGGACGCGTCGGCGTTCCGTTCCTTGCCGCCACTAGTCGAGGAGGACGCGTCGGCATTCCGCTCCTCGCCGCGATGCGTCGAGGTGGACTCGTTGGCGTTCCCAATCTCGCCAGCACGCGCGCCGGAGGACGCGTCGGCTCCCCGCTACGAGGAGAACGCTGCGCCGCCCGCCGAGCCCCCCAGCCTTGAGGAGCTTTGGAAAGAAATGGATGTCGCCTTGTGGGAGGCTTTGCCTCCAGCAGAGCGCGCCAAAATAGAGGCGGAGAAGAAGGCCGAGGAAGAGAAGCGCACCGCGGAACAAGCTGCCTGGGAGGCCTATGTCGCGTCCGAGAGAATCAGGCAATTGGCTCTTTGGCAGAAGGCTCGTGCGAGGGCCGTGAGGGTGGCGAAGGACGCCCGTGCCGACGCCCTGAGTGCAGTCGGGCCCAAGCGCCTCATCTACGCTTGGCGGTACGTGGACCGGGTGCATGCTTCTAGCGAGGAGGAGTACCTGTTGGCGCCGGATCACCACACCGGTGAGATCGCGCTCGCCCGCCGGCAAGCCGCCAATCAGCACCTCGCGAGTTGCGAGGCTGAGGAAGAGGCGTTGTGTCGGCGCGCTGGGTAACGGCTGCGCACCAGGGCACTCGTGGCGCGCCGCAAGCGCTCCTGCGAGCGCCGTGGCTTTTAGGAGGAGTATAATTTTTGTTTCGTAAGGCGATCTCATTAGTTTTGGGACGCAAATGATGAATCCCGTACGTTCAGGAATTTTAGCGTCCTTAATTAAGTATGTAAAAGGGAATGTTTGGAAACCTTGTGTATTCGTACGCATTTTGCAAGTACGTGCATATAGCACAAACTTTACTATATACTATCGCACTACACGTCTCTCTCGATATATGCTTGCAGACTGTGCTACTCCCTCCACCCAGGTCAATAAGTCATCTTTGGTTGTGCACCGTGACCAAGAAGGAGGGAAGACTTATACACCTAGACGGAGGGAGTACTACTATTACTTATGTACGTGCAAATGCACGTTTTAACATTACGATGTGGTTTTTGTAAAAGTAGAAAAACAACACTAGTCAAGCTTGTGAAATGATTCAATGCAAAACAAATGCAAAAATGCTCGTTTGATTGTTTACTTTTAGCTTCCTTCTCTGTGGTTATTTCTCTATCGTACTTTGTACGGAGTATCTCACTGGTTGGAAAGGCATGCAAATTCCCAAACCGCTTCCTACACCCTGTATCGAATTTTTTGCCTAACAAGTTGTGCCGTGCAATTAGAATTCCAACTTGAGTACTACTACTAGTAGGAGTACCAGGGGCCAGTTATTTTAGGCTTCTAGATTAGTAATCCCATAAGAGCAAGTACAATAGAGCTGAGTCAGCGGGCTATAAGAAATAAACTAGTATATTTCTGCTTAGTTGGAGGAAAGAGAAGAGGAGAGAGAAGGTAAGCGGGCTCTTCGTGAAGAGCCAGCTCTAGCACGTGCTCCTAGGCACTTTGTGAGAATGAGAAGTGGGCCACATAATAAAAAAGTAGTACACTCTTTTGATCTATTATTGTACATGTTGGCTATAAGATGGGCTGTAGATGACATGACACTGGCTTATAGCCAGCAGCTGGCTATACTATTAACCATGCTCTAACTACTACCTCCATCCTGGTTTATTGGTCCCCATTGTAATTTGTGTCAAATTTTGATCATAAATTTAACTAATGAAATGTTAGTGCATGTCACATGCACTACTCCATCCGTCTAGGTGAGTAAGTCATCTTAGGCTGTGCACCGTGACCAAGGAGGAGGAGAAAACGAGAAATGTTAATGTTTATTTGCTAATTAATAGTATTGCATGCAATGAATTAACCACTGCATGTCGTGTTTGATATCTCAAGTCATTAAAAGCATGCACACTCTTTATCTCTTATTGGTTGATATGTCAAGAAACAAGAAACTAGGTAGAAGTTAATGCACCGCGCCTAAGTGTTTTGGGATTATTTGGTTTTCGTAAGATGACTTACACACCTAGACGGAGGGATTACAATGGTGAGGAATAAACCAGTTAAATCTTTGGTCAAAATTTAGCACAAATTACAATGGTGAGGAATAAACCAGGACAGAGTAGTAGTTTAGAAGCCCAAATAAATGAGTGAGGCGCCTTATTGTTACTCTCCACTGTGACTAGTCTTCTGGGAAAAGCTGGGGAAGCCGCCAAAAGAACTGTCCCTAGGAGTAGTAGCTAGGGATCGAGTGTGCGAGATGAACCAGAGAAAGTAAATGCAGAGAGATGAAATGCAAAAAAGACGGAGGGATGTGATGGTTGCTTGTCCGTTTATTTTACCAGGCCACTTATTACTGGGAGTGGTTGGGTTTTGTGATATGACGGCTTTACTGCCGCGCCACGAGCGGGGTGAGAGGTGAGACTCCCGTGCAGCGCCGCCCACTACACTTGTACTACATCGGTCGTGGTTTATTAGTCCCCCATTGAATTTGACTAAAGATTTAACTGACAAAATGTTAGTGCATGTCAACAAAAACTATATCGTTGGATTCGTATTTGAACATAGTTTTGAATGATATAATTTTAGGTGACATGCATCAGCATTTATCGTACTATATATAATGTTAGTTCAATTTTTGGTAGTACTAATCTATAGTAGTAAGGTGCCCGTGCGTTGCACCGAAGAGTGAAATGCATTGATCGGGGAGTTGTTTATTTTGACAAAGGATGTGGGGGTCATCTCATGTGTAACGGGTATCGATAGGTTTCTTCGGATATTATTTCATCTCTAGAGCTCACAAACATTCGGGTGAAATAGATAAAAAGGTATCTTTTGCAAACAAAAGCGTTCAACTGTTCAACCTGCATCCAAAACTTGTGAAGAAATAACACTTATTGTGCTTTGCAAGAAATGATCTTTAAGAATTAGTTTTTGAGTATCGATTGTTATACATGTTGGCTACAGATGACATGGCACTTTCTTATAGTCAACAGTTGGCTATACTATTAAGTAATATTAAGCATGCCCTTATACACCTAGACGGAGGGATTAAATCAGGATGACTTGCAAGCGGGCAGAGGAGATGTAAGAAATGGTTCATCGTAAGTCTTTCACCAGTACTGTAGTCAAAATTCATACATGGAAGATTCTAGACTAAACCATAAACGGACACACTTTTATTCATGCGCGATACCCCAATAGAGCAAGATCATGCATCGAAGTCTCCACATGCTTAGACAGCGGATTACATTGAGCGAAGACTAATGATCAACATTTAACTTGATAATGCAGATGTCCAGGTGAACCTCCTTGGAGTCCCCGTGCACATTGTTGGGGGTCAAATAATACCATGCGTCTTCCATGTCCACATCGGTGGGAAGGTCCAGATCGGCAGAGTCCAAGTCAGCTTGACGTAGCCAGTGTCGCCGCCCACGTACCTCCGAGGGGTAGTAATAGTGAGCACGCACGCGTACATCGGCCTCGTGTCAGTGTCAGCGTCAGCGGCATCGCCCCTAACGCACACTACAGAGATGTGGCGGCGGCCTGCGCGGGCGTCGCCGGTGGCCACGATCAAGAGAAAGACGCTGCCGTCCTCCTCCGAGACTAGCAGGCGGCGCTGATCCTCCAGCGACTCCGGCACGGTGAACGGGTAGCACGTCTCGTACTTGATGTTCTTCGCCAAGGGCCAGTAGTGATTGCCGCACGCCTGCGTCAGGTGATGCACGATGCACGCCGGCGAGCCCCAAAACGGCACCGGGCACTCATAGCAGTAGACGAAGGGCTCCTTGGAGGCATCGACCAGGCCGTCCATGAAACGGGAGTGGCTGTAGGGGACGTTCCGCGAGTTGAATATATGAGCAAGTTACTACGAGATTTAGTCCGAATAAGCACAAAATAAATCATGACGGCTATAACAGAGATTAAACTAATCATGCGGACTAGCATAGTAGATGAACAGATCGAATCTAGGACACAGACTAGAAACATGAATTCTACCACGATTTCAAACAGGAAGGACAGAAACACATACGGTGCAACGGGAGCAGCACCATTGGCGTTGAGGTTGTCGCCCATGTCGTTGAGGAAGAGGTTGTCGAGGTCGGGGAAGAAGTCATCGCTGCTAGGAGTCGCGAGAGTGCGCTCCCCAAATTTCAACAGCGCCCGCCGAATGGAGCGCAGGAGGGAGTGGCTGTAGGGGACGTTGCGGCCGCCGAATGGAGCGCAGGAGTAGCCCACGAAGCAGTAGATGGTGCTCCTCCCTAGTCTCTATTCTTATCTCTATCTCTACTACTCTTCTTTGTTTTTTATAATATACTAGTTGTAGTTGTCAAATCGAATAGTACTACGCCGTCAACTGCACGCCCGGCTGAACACGCCTCCTCGCCTCCATCAAACCCCTCCGTTAAACCCGCATGCAAACCGAGGAACCTACTCCGGCCCGCGGGAGGAAATTTGCCGGTTGCCGTTGGAGAATAATAGAGTCACGTCCAATCCATTTGAGTTAATTCCGTGTATGATTCTCCCTCTATAAAAAGTTAATTGCATCCTTAATCTTGTATTCTAAGTACTATGTGGGTTCCACTGTCAGTACAGTGTACATGACTTGCAGGCTGGCTACAGATTCGTACAGAAAGTTAAAAAGAAACAAATACATGACTTGCAGGATTGGAGTTAGCACCGATGGTGGTTCGTAGTTGTTCCACGCTCGGGCCCCACTCCTCCTCACCTCTATCATCTTTCTCGGCATATCATTTTTTCAATGAAATGGTCGACATACTATTTTCCGATAAAATTCTCAAGATATCATTAGTTTTTACACATGGGATTACTCCTGCCCACGATCAAGAGGATGACGCTGCCGTCCTCCTCCGAGACTAGCAGGCGGCGGTGATCCTCCAGCGACTCCGGCATGGTGAACGGGTAGCACATCTCGTACTTGATGTTCTCCGCCAAGGGCCAGCAGTGACCGCTGCACGCATCCGTGAGGCGATGCACCATGTCCGCCGGCGAGCCACAAAACGGCATCGGGCACTCATAGCAGTCGACGAAGGGCTCCTTGGAGGCATCAACCAGGCCATCCATGAAACGGGAGTGGCTGTAGGGGACGTTGCGCCAGTTGAATATATGAGCAAGTTACTACGAGATTTAATCCGAATAAGCACAAAATAAATCATGACAGCTATAACAGAGATGAAACTAATCATGTGGACTAGCATAGTAGTAGGATACAGAGTAGAAACATGAATTCTACCACGATTTCGAACAGGAAGGACAGAAACACATACGGTGCAACGGGAGCAGCACCGTTGGCATTGAGGTTGTCGCCCATGTCCAAACACCACGTAGACATGGTCTTTGAGCACGGTTCGTAGTCGTTCCACGCTCGGGCATTGAAGTTTGTAACTATTTTAGATTAGAATATACTACTCCTGTTGTGCTAGTAGTAGAGCAGAGTCCTACTCTACTACTCTACTCAAGCAAGTTAGGGCATAGCACTGTAGGGAGTACCAGTAATGTGATCACTCAAGCAAGTTGTCTGGCATCGACATGACCCTACGCTGCTGGTATGTGTCTCGTAAGTCAAGCGGCGTGATGTAGTCATCATCACCTGTCCACTTCCCGCAGCACATATTTGCTTCTCCATCTTCGTCCGCACATAATCTCATCCAATCTTCCATCCCCGCTAACAATGGCAGAACCGTGCAGCGTCCGCCGAAAGAGTGGCTGGAATTCGCTCCCCACAGAGGTAATCAAGCTCATTGTTTCGCTTGTGGACAATATCAGTACCATGCCGCTCGCCGCGTGCTCGTCGGGGCTGTACCGTTTACTCAAAGCCCTCAGGCCGGAGCTTTTTAAGCCAGCTCTTTGCTTGCTGATGCCGCCTGATCTTCAGAAACGGCGTGTCACGCAGCATAATGATCGTAGGGTGGCGAGCATCAACCCCCTTGACTGCGATCCGATCCCTGTCAGCCTCAACTACATTAACGGTATGTACTGGGTCGGCATGAACACGTCTTGGATGGTGCTCATCGGCGGTCGCGGCAGCTGGATGCTCGTGGAGGTCTACACCCGGTGATTGATCCCCCTTCCTTCGATTAACACTGCACTGCTTTGGCAGCGCGGCCCAGAATACTCGGAATCTTACAGTAGCCAACATGATACCAAGTTTGATTTGCTCAAGGTTGTAATCTGCTAAGTGCCCACAAGATCTGCGAATTATAAAGACTTCAGGCTAATTGCGTTCTTCAACCGCGGTCTCGCCTATCTGACAGGTCACTACGGTAAGTGGATAAATTTGCACGTCCATTGCAGGATCATACATCCTCCATGGTTCTCTGATGCCATTGAACACAAGGGCTTCATTTACGCTGTCGACTCCTTCTATGGCTGGACGTATTGCTGGCCTACTCCAGTCATCGCTACAAACTGCTGTTACAGCAGTATGTTACTTTCCTATGATATCATGATGGCTTGCTTATATTACTGTCAACATTTGCTGAAAAAATATTCAGGCTCATAACATGCTGTTCTTAAGATTGACTAAATCAAGAGCCCTTTTTTATTTGACTCCAACTTGATATGATGTTGTAGGCCGCCCGGTGTCCCTACCCTTCCTAATCCCAGAACCTTTCAAAGAAAAGCGGCATGGCAGTTGCAGGTGGTTCCTGGCTCGATCAGACAACGGCGAAAGATTGATGATCGTTCGCACGTACCGGACGTGTTGTTTCGCGGAATACAATCACAGTCACTGCAAGGTCTTTGAGCAGGATCCCAGCTTCTCTGGGCCTTCAGGATTTTTTTACTGGAGGCTGGTAAGTAGCCTTGGTACACGCTCTCTGTTTGTCGGACTGAATTATCCGATTAACCAGGAGATAACCGACAGCAAGGATCATGATGGCAGCGCGGTTTCGTTCATCAGGCAAAACTGTGTGTACACAGCGTACCATGCGTCTCTGCATGCACCATACCCTGATATGTGCCGCCAGGCTCTGCAGCCCAAAGTAGAAGAGAGGGTCACAAGTATCAGATTTCGACCTGCTGGCTAGAGTTTCCCCCGTCAGGCGCCCATCTGGTTCAAGCCGTCAGTCAATCTGCACAGCTTAATAAATAGTAACGTCTAACTGAGCCAGTTAGTTAGATGCGTACACTTGGTGTAGTAGGATCTTTATTTAGTTTGATTCATACACTTGTTCTTTTTTGGTAGCCCTTTTGTAATGATGGCTGATGTTTGGTTTGGAAGAGAGAGCTGCATCTTCACTCTTCTGGCCTGCTTACTGCTTCTGTTGCACCCCCAGCCCTGGTTGCTGCTGCTGCTGTTTTCAATGTACAATCAGTAGTATATTTTGTCTGTTGGTTGAATAAATGTGTTGTTAGAACGACAAACACAATGTTTTGGAAGTCGTTGCACGGTTCGATCCTTTAGTGCCCCGTACTGTACGTAGCGCATACTATTTTTCGTACGGAACACATTTTCCACTTGTTGATAACATGCAGCCCACTGATGAAGGCCCAATAGAGAAGCCCATAATTAACTGGAAGGGAGGCTCTGACATGAATCCGGCCCTGGTACATGCTCATGGTCCCCTAAACATAAATAAGTAAATAAATAAATAAATAAAGCTAAATGCTCATGCACCAGTTCTTTGGGAAAATAGGTAGCCCAGTATTTCTTTTTGAAGAATACCCAAGCTAGGCCTATTTGTTTTCTCCGAATTACTGGGCTGCAAATCTTTCAAGACGAGGAGGGATGCATTCCGGCCTGGCTTAAGAGTATGGTCAATGTCTGTTAAAAGTAATATCAAAAGGGGTTGAAAATTCCAAAAAAATTATAGCAAATGGGATATAAGTTTCTTTTTTTGTTTTTGTTCTTCACTGATATCTTATACGTATTTCATTGGATTTAACATGACATAGTACTAATTTATTTTTAAATTTGTTTTAGTATGGCTATTAATTTTTGGATTAAGAATATTTCGTTCCCCAGCAAAAATTTGCGAATTTTCAAAATTTCCCACATATTTAGTTAATTTTTTGACCCTGGTTCTGACCAGAAAATGGCCAGCAATTCTAAAAATGGAAAACGGGCTGCAATAAATTCCATATGAATTAGAAAATGAGTAAAAATTATAAAAATAATAGCAAATGGGCTGTACACGCCACAGATTTCGAGGCTGACTTGTTTACGCAAGGCTTTGTCAGTGAACACACGATTCTAGCAGCAGTGACTGTTGGATGTCCATCCAACGGCTGACGTGCTTCTTCAATCTCTGATCTTCCAACTCCAGCCGCCTAAACTAGCGCCGGCGGGACTGCCTGCTCCCTCCTCTTGTGGCCCGCTGTGATGCCGCGCAGGCTTCCCCGGCCCACCCTACTCCCTCCGCTGGCCTGGCCGCACGCAATCAACTACCTCCTTATTACGCGAAAAAATGATTCCTCCCACTGACATCTGGGGCGCACTGGTTGGGAGGCTGACCTGTGGGCCTACTAAGTTGATGCGTACGCAGGGCTTGTCAACTTAGTCAACAAACGATTCTAGCAGCAGTAACCGTTGGATTTGAATCGAACGGTCCTCCTGCTTCTTCAATCGCTGCTCTTCTTGCACCAGCCGCCCAAACCAGCGCCGGGGAGACCGCCTGCTCCTGCCTCCAGTGGCCGGCTATGCTGCCGTTGAGGCCTCATCGCCCCCTACTACTCTCACCGCTAGCCAGGCCCAGCGGCGACGGCAGCCTCACACCGCAGCCGAACCAGTGAACCCTCGTACTCCTCTCCGCGTGGGCATCCACTGCCGCGTCTTCCCCGGCTCCGCGTCGTCCCCTTCCTAGGCCTCGCCGTCGTCCACCGCCTTGGTGCTCTCGGCGCGGCGTGGTCAACATGGTCAACAACATTCCATCGGAAGAGTACTGTACGTGGAGAGGCTGACAGCTGGGTCCACGGCCACAGCCCAGTTTTTTTTGTGATTTGCCAAGTAAGTCGCTTTGTCAGGCCTGTTGGGCTGGAAATCTTTCAAGACGAGGAGAGCTTTCATTCGGCTGGCCGAGAAAATGGCCCATCAGTAATGAGAAATGGGCTGTACATTTTTAAAACACATCAAACCGGCAATTAGTTTCAAATATCTTTTTTTTCATTTCGAGATTTTAAATTACATTAATTTTTATGTGTGGAGAATTTGTTGGATTTCATATTGATATACATTTATTTTTAAAATAAGTTTGAATGTGAGTCAAAATTTTGGGATTAAAAACAGTTCGGACCGCACCGAAATATGCAAAATTTCGTATAATTTTTTAACCGTGGCCACAATATGGCCTATAATGCTAACAAAAAGAATATGGGCTCCAAAAAAACCTTAATAATTAGCAAATGGGCTGTAAATTATTAGAAATAATGGCAGATGGGTTGTATGCTGTTTTCCACAGATTTTAGGCTTTCCTAAAAAAAGGTTGACGCACAAGCACTGACTGTTGGATGTCCATCCAACGGCCGTCGTGCTTCTTCAATCTCTGCTCTTCCTGCTCCAGCTGCTCAAACAAGCGCCGGCGGGACTGCCTGCTCCCTCCTCCCCGCGGCCGGCTCTGCTGCCGCGCAGGCCTCACCGCCCCACCGTACTCCCATCGCTGGCCTAGCCATCCCTCTACTCACCCACACCTGCTGTTATTCTCCGGCGACGACAGACGAACCAGTAAACCCTCGTACAGTCGTACTCCGCTCCGCGTGGGAAACAACTGCCGAGTCTTCCCTGCCTCCGTGTGGTTCCCTTCCTAGGCCTCGCCGTCGTCCACTGCCCTGGTGCTCTCGGTGCGGCCTGGTCAACGTGGTCAACGACCGACATGCATCTGAAGTGGACTGTACGTGGAGTGGCCGACAGCTGGGTCCACGGCCGCACGCAAGGAAATGCCTCCTTATTACGCGCAAAATAATGATTCTCCACCTGACATCAGGGACCCACCGAAAGGGCCTCTGTATTTCACAAAAAAATGTTACCGCCACTGACAGCTCGGACCCACCAGCTATATCTTCGCACGCAAGGAAGTGCCTCCTTATTACGCACAAAAAATGAATACTCCCCCTGCTAGCTGGGACCCACCGTGGTAGGAGGCTGACTTGTGGGCCTACTAAGTTGACTGGGATGCGGGCCTTTGTCAACTTTAGTGAATATGAACGATTCTAGCTCCAGTGACCGTACGATGTCCATCCTACGGCTGTAGTGCTTCTTCAACCTCTGGTCTTCTTGCTCCAGCCGCCCAAAGCAGCGCCGGTCATGCCGCATGCTCCTGCCTCCCATGGCCGGCTGTGCTGCCGCGGAGGCCTCACCGCCCCTACTATTCCCACCGCTGGCCAGGCCCTGCGGCGACGGCAGCCTCACACCGCAGCCGAACCAGTGAACCCTCGTACTCCTCTCCGCGCGGGCTTCCACTGTCGCGTCTTCCCCGGTTCCCCGTCGTCCCCTTCCTAGGCCTCGCCGTCGTCCACCGCCCTGGTGCTCTCGGCGCGGCGTGGTCAACATGGTCAAGGAACGACTTCCATCGGACGTGGACTGTATGTGGAGAGGCTGACAGCTGGGTCCACGGCCGCAGCAAGGAAGTGCCTCCTTATTACGCAGAAAATAATGATTCCTCCACCTGACAGCTGGGACCCACCGGACGGGCCACTGTATTTCGCGAAAAAAATGTTTCCCCCTGACTGCTGGGACCCACTAGCTACATCTTCGCACGCAAGGAAGTGCGTCCGGAAAAAAATGATTCGCTCCCCTGATTGCTGGGACCCACCAGCTACATCTTCGCAGGCAAGGAAGTGCCTGACAGTCGGGACCCACCTGGTCGAAGCGTACGTAGTGTTGCCATTCCGGTCGAACGTGTACGTACATATATACTGGTGGATGTAGAGCCGCACAGGTGTCGTAGTAGAGGCGCGCACGTAGCATGTACACGTACGTACAGCGGCCAGTGTGCAAGAAAGAAAATACGGCCACGTACGTACATACGAGCAGGGTCTCGAACGCCTACTCGCGCATACGTACGGCCAAGGCTCATGTACATGGCTGAGTCGGAACGGAGAAACAGCGTCGTCATTGTGTTCATGGGGAGCCAACTGGCTGGGTCGGAATGGAATGCGTCGTCGTGTTCATCGGGAGGGCTTGGACGGAACAGCCGATGGAAACGAGGCCTAGCGTTCCGCAGAACGGAGGAAACGGCCTTGTGTTCGACCGGCCACGTTTGAAACGGGATCCTGTTCATCGGGAGGGGTCTGGCGTATCGCAAAACGGAGGAAACGGACCTCCTACGGTCGAAACGGGGGTCCTGTTGATCAGGAGGGGTGTGGCGTACCGCAAAACGGAGGAAACGGACTTCTGTTGGAGCGCTACGGTCGAAACGGGGGTCCTGTTCATCGGGAGGGGTGTGGCATACCGCAAAATGGGACTCCACGGGATACTGTTCATCTCCACCGTCGACCCCCTCTAGCCTCCACGGGCTACTGTTCATCCACCGTCGACCTCCTCCAGCCTCCACCTGCGACTGTTCATCCACGGGCTCCTGTTCATCCAGCCTCCACCACGCGCTACTCCACCGGCTACTGTTCAACCAGCCCTCTCCACGGGCTCCTGTTCAACCACCCATCCACGGGCTACTGTTCATCCAGCCCTCCACTGTCTACTGTTCATTCTTCCCTCCATGGGGTGGTCCTGTTCATCCTGCCCTCCACGGGGTCCTGTTCATCCAGCCCCAACCGGCTCGATCGATCGGGGTCCTGTTCATCCAGAGGCAACACCACGGGATCCTGTTCATCCACCCCCACTGGGAACTGTTCATCCAAACCCCCCAGCAACGCTCACTGTTCATCCAGAGGCAGCATCGATCGGCTTCAGTTAGCAGCAGTAGCGAAGGAATCGCTCGATCGGGTTCAGTTAACAGCCATCGATCGATCGCTCGGGTTCAGTAACGCGTAGCCTGCAGTGTAATCGCTCGGGTTCAGTTAGAGCCCAACGCCTCACTCGGGTTCAGTTAGAGCCAACGCCTCACACACACGCGCGTACGTGTACGAGAGAAACGCGCATCGCTCGGCCCCCGACCTCCCACCGTAACTAGGAGCTCCCCGAAATTTTCCTCGCCCTCGCTTCTACCACGGTTTTTTCCGTCATGGACGGCCCAACGAATGTCATGCAGCTGCGTCTCCGGCCCGCCTAGGACAAAAAGCCCATTTTCTGTCATGATTTTTTGTCATAGAAGTAGGAGCCCACCACATCTATGATGATACCGGGTTTTGTCACAATTATCGTCATAGAAGTGTCATATGTATGACAGAATTTTTTTCGTTCGGCCCAAAATGTCACGGATGTGTCTTTTTTTTGTGGTGCAGGCTGCAACAACTTTTGAGGAGGAAAAGCAAGCCGCCACCCAGGCCGCGGCCGCTCGTGACGCAGCCCTGAAGGACGCCTCGATCGCCCAGGGCCGCTGCAAGGCGCTGGAGGACGAGCTGCGAGGCCTGCAGGATGAGCTCGCCAAGGAGGCTCGCGACTGCCAGGCAAGGGAGGAAGAGATGAAGGCTCGGGAGGCCCCCCCGAGCATACAGAGGTAGCGGAAACCCGGGGGGTGGCCGCTCGTACAAGGCCTCGACGTCTCCGGCCGAGCAGCCTCGTCACGGCGGCCGGGGACCGGCCGCTTCTTC